>NC_057805.1:86464032-86464582 GCF_018294505.1 Triticum aestivum
AATAGTAGGCAGGGGCGCGGCGAGCTATGGCGGTGGGGGCGCAGTCCGGCGCGGGCGGCGCGCGCATGGGCGCAGCCGGGCTAGCAGGAGCACACCCAAGCGGTGCGGGACGTGTCCAGGCGTACACGGAGCTGCGAGGGCGCGAGGCGCAGGCGCGTCCGCGAGATGGTGAGCGCGAGCTCAGGAAGCTCGGCCACGGTGGTGCGACGGACTACGATGGCTAAAGAGGGGGGAGGTCGACGGAGGGGGCTCACTGCGAGTCAGAGGAGGTGCTCGAGGAGGACGGGGGCGCACTGGAGTTGACGAATTCGTCGACGGTGCCACAGTGGTGGCCGGAGGAAGAAGACGGTGTCGATCCCGTCGAGGCGGTGGCTCCGAGCTCGAGCGCGTCCGCGTAGTCGATGTAGGCGACGCAGGCGGTGCCCCTGGCGCGGTCCCCGGCAGCGGGGAGAGTTGTGGCTATGCCAACGCCGGTGACGCGTCCATGGCGGATCTCGGGAAGGAGGTGAAAGGGGATCTGGGCGAGGGGCTAGGCGGAGGGGGAGAGAGG
>NC_057805.1:86464819-86470078 GCF_018294505.1 Triticum aestivum
CGAGGGGGCGCGGGGAGGGAGCTGACGAGGCAGAGAGGGGGGGGGGCTCGTCCTTATCCCCGACGCTGCCGGCGAGGGGGTTCGGCAGCGACTAGCCCCTCGGTCGGATGAGCAGTGTCGGGGGAGGAAACGACCGCAAGGGGGAAGTGGGATGGGCCGGCTGGGACATTGGGCCGGCTGGGTAGGCTAAGGCCCGGGGGGCTTTTCTTTTCTTTAAGAAAAACTTTTTTGTTTTCCCTTTGTCTTTTCTAATTTCTAATTAGTTTCCTTTTATTTTTAGTTTTACAAAATACATCACTAGCCCCTAAATCAACACTAGTAACTTATGCCACTGCCACAAATTGTTTGAGGTTAAAAAGAAATAAAATAGTTTAGTATTTTTACAATTTAAAAAGCAATTAAATAATTATCTAGGCCACTGCGTTGACTATTTTAAGGCATTTAAACACTTTGCAAAATTATTGGCTCGCCACCATAATTAGTTATCGAATATTTACCAAAAGATGAACATTTTAGTTTGCATGTTTGACAAATTTTAATTTTGGACTTATATTTTAAATTTGAATTTGGATTGTGATTTTGATCAACCGCGGATTAGTAACAGTAATGTGATGACATGGGACCATTAACAAGGGTTTACTGTAGCTTAATTATCCGGGCGTCACAATTCTCCTCCACTACAAGAAATCTCGTCCCGAGATTTAGGAGGTAGATGGAAACAGAGCGGTGTATTCATCACGAAGACGATCCTCGAGTTTCCCAAGTGGCTTCATCTTTAGAATGATTTGACCATCGAACTTTCATAATTTGATAGCCCTCAGATGGGTACGACGTTCAGCTTGAACGAGAACGCGGATCGGATGCTCTCGGTAAGAGAGATCATCATGCAGGGGTTGAGCTTTATAAGCCATGGGGTTATTGCAATAAAACTTGCGACTCACGACATCGGCCATGACATTAGGTTTGCCAGGGGTATAAGGAATACCATAGTCATAACATGTAAGTGTTTCCATACATCATTGTTGACGGAGATCCAGACCTAGCTGAGTAAACAAATACTCCAGACTTTGATGATCGGTGAAGATCTCGCAACTAGTACCAAAAGGAAATGCCGCCACAACTTTAGCGCAAATTTAACTTGCAGCAAGTTCATGGTCATGGACTGGGTAGTTCTTTCGGAAAGGCATCTTGAACTCCATAAATGACTAGAGCGCTTTCAATTCTCACAAGAGGAGAAGCGTTTAACGCATTCAAGGAATAAATCTGTGCTTCGGCATTACGAACAAGATGAGCATGGTAGCTCACCATCTCACCCGAAGGATGTAGTAGATGGATGGTTTTAGTGGCGCGGATAATAGAAGCGGTATGTGTTTTCAACCATTTCCATTCCGAGAATGAGGTCGATATTGGACGACTTCAAAACAATGGGGGAAACATGGAATTCCAGCCTTTCAATTTCAATGGGGACATTGAGACTATCCATATGGTGGTTCGACATGGGTGCGTGGAATGCAACTTGGAATTTCGGCCAAGTGATGACGATTCAAACAGGTAAGGAACAACTGTGGCTGTCCTACCATTGAACAGCGGAACCTTTCGGGTAGTAAGCCGTGAAGGTGACATAGTTGGTTGGGGCTACATCAGCAGACTCCAACTCGAAAGTGATGTCACGGAGCCAGTCATCAGCATCAAGGGGTTGAGTTAAGTTGTGGTAGATGACAGGGTTGAGGCGCCCAAAGTATTGCAGTATTACTAGGGCTGGTTGCTGATTCATATTGGGGCGTGGGAACTGAGCCATGACTCGTACCATGAACTTGCGATTCAACATCAAACTGTTGTATCATTCCGGCCATGTATTCGGGCTGTCACGACCAGCGGGTCTAAACATCTTGCTTAAAAGCGATAGGGGGTAATTTAGCAAAGGGATGGAGCAAGTGTATGGAGTCATTCATGAGGTAATCTGAACAATGAGCAAAGGCGTAGTATGTACAAGGCGTAGTCATTGAAGACATACATATACGGGGCCAATTACACGTTGTTCGTATGAGTTCGGACAAGAGAAACATTCTAGACACACCAAGCGGCACACATGCACGCGATGGAGGGATACAATAATGGGGCATAGCAAAGGCTACCTCAGCGTCGAAGAAAACCACTAGAGTGAGGGATTTGCATGTGACGGCACAGGGTGCCCTCGACAAGAGGATCCTACGGTCGGTGAATATTGTGAAGCAGATCTTGGCCCACAACTCGAGAAAGGGGTAGCACAAACCTCCAGATGGATGTGATCACGAGATCCTAATGTTAGAGTTAGCAAAATCATTTAACCCGAATAGAGGAGAGATCAGAATCCCAGAGTATAGACGAGGAGTAAAAGATCCTAATACCACCCAATGGCGACGTGGGCCCGTAACCCACACAGCCATGTTAGTAAAACAGTTTTTCAAATACTAGACTCAACTTCGACCAAGGAGTTCGAAAGGGGGTTCCTACAGGCAGTCGGCTCTGATACCAACTTGTGACGCCCCCGATTCAATCGTACACTAACCATACACGCAAACGTGTACGATCAAGATTAGGGACTCACGGGAAGATATCACAACACAACTCTAAATACAAATCAAAATAATACAAGCTTCATATTACAAGCCAGGGGCCTCGAGGGCTCGAATACAAGCTCGATTCACAAGCGTCAGCGGAAGCAACAATATCTGAGTACAAACACCAAGTTAAACAAGGCTGCCTTAAGAAGGCAAGCACAAAAGAAGCAACGATCGAAGAGGCAAGGCCTCCTGCCTGGGACCTCCTAACTACTCCTGGTCGTCGGCGGGCTCCACGTAGTAGTAGGCACCCTCGGGGTGGTAGCAGTAGTCGACTGGGGTGGCATCTGGCTCCTGGGATCCACCATCTGGTTGCGACAACTAGAAAGAAGAAAGAAGGGGAAAAAGGGGAGCAAAGCAACCGTGAGTACTCATCCAAAGTACTCGCAAGCATCAGAGCTATACTAAGTATGCATTGGTATCAAATGGAAGGGTTGTATCTGTGGACTGAACTGCAGAATGCCAGAATAGAGGGGAGGGCCTAGCCTATCGAAGACTAGCATCTTCAAGCAGCTCCAAGCATCTTGCAACATGTAGAAGAGTAAAGAATAGTAGTTTAATTAACAAGCATGTTGTAACATTAAGGCCCAGAGATCCTTCCTCGACTCCCTGCGAGAAAGCAATCCCGGAGCCAACATATCCATCACATATCAAGTATCCATTTCTAGTTGTATAAGATCAGGATACAAGTCTGAACTTCCATTACCGTGGACACGGTATTCGAATAAAGATCTTCCCTGCAGGGGTGCACCACATTTTCCAACATGCTCGATCACTCTGGCCGGACACACCTTTCTAGGGTCAATGCCCGGCCTCGGAAGATCAACACGTCGCAACCCTACCTAGGCTCAGCAGAGAGGTCCCCGCCGGTCTACATCCTAAGCACTCCGGGGTCTAGGCCCATCGCCCGTTGCACTCCGGGTCGTTGTGCGCAAGGGGATACCAGCACCGCCCGTGAAGTGGATGGCACGATCCGGCCCGGCCACAATGCTGAACTGGACGTCTGACAAAGCTTCGGCTGATACTGCAACGTCGAGGCCCATATCTATTCTCGCGTGGTGGTTAGTGCGTAAAGGCCAGAGGCCAACTCAGAACAAATACCCAAACCTGTTAGTGCATTATTAAAAAGAAGTGACGGCTGTCGGGACATGTCCGGAGCTATCACCCCTCCTGGGTGATACCGCTAAACAGCCAGCCGCCACCGTCACATCGCACGGGTACTCTCCGGGCCCGCCCGGCTTTCACAATGGTCTCAAGTAAAGTCAAGGTAACCGTGTGTCCAGACATCAAGGGGAAAACCCGAGGAATCACCCCCGGTGGATTCCACTCAATGTAATCATCAAGGTGAACGTAAGAGGGACCACCCTCGAGGTTCACACTTGAGGTGTCGAACGACAGAGCCGTATCGGGAATGGTGAAAGAGGAAATCACCCTCGATGACCACGACTGAATAGCTACACTACAGAATTATCATCAGGAGTGCGTTATGAGGGATCACCCTCGGCACTCGATAGTAGCTCTGCAGAAATGAGCAACAAAAGGGGCGTGATGTTATGTGAGGTGTCGGGCTCTGGTCGTCAATCACGTTGATCGAGTTGTCGATGATGAAGCAGGGGCAACCCGGACACGGTGGTGGTCACTGATGGATCTCTAACCAACCTATACTAAGCAGTTTAGGATAAGCAGGTAGGTAACAATAGCAGGTACAAAAGCAGGCTATGCATCAGAATAGGAGCAATCAATTACAGTAGCAAAATCTAATGCAAGCATGAGAGAATGGAATGGGCGATATCGGGATGATCAAAGAGGGGGCTTGCCTGGAAGCTCCGCTGAAAGGGAAGAAGGTTCGTCGTCGTCGTAGTCGATCACAGGGACATCAACAGCGGTCTCGGGGTCTACCGGAGATAAGAGGGGGGAAGAAATGGTAAATACAAGCAACAGATGCATGACAAGACAATATGAAGCGCGAGGGGTGTTCTAATGCGGTGCTACACAATATCGACAAAGGGGGATAACATCCAGGAAAGTTTTCCCGAAATTTGGCATTCTCGGACAGATGAAACGAAGGGGGACGGTTGCATGTTTGCTATGCTAGGGACATGTGACAGATGAACGGAGAGCGTATTCGGATACGTCTTGTCGTTTTGAGCAACTATCATGTAAAAAACTTTTTCATCCGAGTTACGAATTATTTTCTATGATTTTTCAAAGATTTAAACAATTTCCTGAATTTATTATTAATTCGAAATAAATAGCTAAAATGCTATGTGCACCCAGATCTGTGTACACAGAGGTGTACTGGAGGGTGACATGCGGGTCCAGGGGGTCCCAGTTGACCAGTCAACGATTGACTGGTCAACAGGGGGTGGGGCCCCATGTCATTGGCTGATTAGGCTAATTAATCGAGTTTTCAACTAATCATGTGGTTAGGCTAATTAAACCTAATTAATTAAGTTAATTAACTGTTTAACTAATTAATTAATTATTTTTATTAATATGTTTTTTTCATTTCTTTTTTTTATATCTAAACAAGGGCGCGGGGCCCATATGTCATAGGCCCGAGGGGGGAGCCTAACGGGCGCTGGTTTTAGCGGAGTGGAGCCGGGTGCGGGCAAACCCGCCTGGGCGACGGGGAGCCCGCCCAGAAGGGCGCGACGGC
>NC_057805.1:87448847-87670942 GCF_018294505.1 Triticum aestivum
TCTTTGCCGTCAGCTTTTGGGTAGCTGATGGCAAAGAGCTTCTTTGCCGTCTGCTAGCAGACGGCAAAGAGCTGGCAGATGGCAAAGTAGCTGATTCCAGTAGTGTGTCTCTTGGGGCTCTTGTCTAATGTGGGAAAGATCACTTATATCTGGGTGGGTGGGTAGATTTAAGTCCGAACCCTGACCCGATCTGAGACCCAGGGGCGGAGGAGTTTCCGATCTTAGAAGTTCGGGCTCCGGGATGTTGCCCAATAGGTCTGGCCTGCTATCTGATTCTAGGTTCAAAGCTTGGGACATGTCCTCCCGTAGGCGGGTATCCGGCTCGGAGAGCTCGGGAATCCGGACATAGTTTGTCCTCAGGATAGAGGAAGAATCGCTGCGTTGCTCCTCCACCACCGCTATCTGATGGGTGACCGGTGGAGAGTTAATCTCCCTTTGCTCGTTCAAAGAAGAGAGCTCCATTGGATCCATCTGCTCGGCGAATTCCAAGCCGACGTGGAGGCTGTTTTCGATGACCCGAGAAGTCATTGTCGGCGCAACGGCCGAGCGGGCGGTCATGACGAAGCCGCCTAGTCGGAGAGTTTGGCCTACAGCCAGGGCTCCCCTAGAGGTGATGTTGTCCTTGACAACGAGACGAGCCATCAAGCCTTATGATGACATCATAGTGGAACTCTCAATGAAAGCACCAATGTCGGTGTCAAAACCGGCGGATCTCGGGTAGGGGGTCCCGAACTGTGCGTCTAAGGCGGATGGTAACAGGAGGCGGGGGACACAATCTTTACCCAGGTTCGGGTCCTCTCGATGGAGGTAATACCCTACTTCCTGCTTGATTGATCTTGATGATATGAGTATTACAAGAGTTGATCCACCACGAGATCGTAGAGGCTAAACCCTAGAAGCTGGCATATGATTATGATTGTTGTTGGTCCTACTGACTAAACCCTCCGGTTTATATAGACACCGGAGGGGGCTAGGGTTACACAGAGTCGCTTACAAGGGAGGAGATCTACATATCCGAATTGCCAAGCTTGCCTTCCACGCCAAGGAGAGTCCCATCCGGACACGGGACGAAGTCTTCAATCTTGTATCTTCATAGTCCAACAGTCCGGCCAAAGGACATAGTCCGGCTGTCTGAGGACCCCCTAATCCAAGACTCCCTCACCTGGCCTGGACGTCTAGGATCGCCTTGTTTAAGGCTCACGTCCCGCCTCCACGCACCCATTCAACAGGCGCGGCGCTGGTTGCTTCAGCATCTGGGATTGATGAGCTCGCGACGCTAGCTTCCAGTGGTCATGGCGCTGAGGCCCCCTTCGCAAAGCGATGGCGCATTGGTGTGAGGGCCCCAGGAGTCGGGCCCGTCACCATCTCGTCTCTGGCTGGTGGCACCGGTGGGTCGGCCGACTACTTATCTCGCACCCCTCCAGATGGTTGTGGCGGAGGCACGGCCACGTCCGGCATGACGACATCGCCGCCGTGCCTCTCCATGATCAGGTCTCGTCGCCGGCTCCCCCAGTCGGCGCCGTGAACTCTGGTGGAGGCGGCACTGAGTTTAGGGGGACGACGAATAGCGTCTCCTGGTGGCGTGCAGGTTCTTCAAGCCGTTTCTTCGCGGCGGCATCAGCCTCAGCCTCCGCCAGCTTCTTCAGCGCGGCGGCCTCCGCCTTCTCTGCCTCCGCCTTATCCAGGCGGGCGGCCTCCTGCTCCTCGCGCGCTTCACGCGCGTTCCGTTCTCGCGCCTCCCAGAGGTCGGCCGCGGGATCGATTCGTCGGGGGGTGGAGGAGGCCTGCCCCGACCCAATGACGGAGGCGGCGGCCGACTTCTCAAGAGAAAGCGGAGCCCTAAGTCAGGAAAGACGAAGAAAGGAAGCTCAGAAAGAATCGACAAAAAGAAAAGCACAAGAAAAAGATACTTACGTCGACACCATGGGAGGCGCCTTCGCGAGTTTCTGAAATTTGGCCACCTTCGCAGCGGCCTCCTTCCGCCTAGTCGCGGCAGTCGGGTTCTTGGCCTTCTTCGGCGCGCTGCCGAACAAGGCGGCGCCCTGCTTACGCTTTCGCGTGCCGCCTCGCGCGGTCGGCTCGGCAGAGGGGCCCGCGTCCGCCCTGCCAGCGCCCCGCGCAGGGCGCGGCTCATCTTCCTCATCGTCATCGTCAGGCCAGGTCTCGATGCCGCCTTCTTCGGAGCCGCCTGCTACGTCGCCGCCGCCTATGGCGTCGTCCTCCAGGGCGGCCGCCCCCAAGTCAGGGTCGTCTACGTCGCTCTCCTCCTGGTACGGCTGGTAGTCACCACCCGGCCCCACGACGACAACCGTCGCTGGAGACATGTAGATCTGTGTCCCAAAGATCGACTGTTCAAGACCAAGATCAAGACCAAGACAAGTACCAAAGGGAAAGAGTTGAAAAACTTACCGCAGGCGGCGGGTCGACGCGGGAGTATGGCCGCTTGCCAAACCGCCATGATCCTTCCGACAGCTTGAGGTCGGCAATCTCGTTCACCATCCGGGCCACCTCGGCAGTCGGCATGTCCCTCGTGCACATCTGGCTCGGATCGTGGTGCCCGCTCATCCGACAGATCAAATGAGGCCGGCCTTGGAGCGGGAGAACCCGGCGCTCGACAAAGGCGACCAGCAGGTCGGATGCCACGATGCCGTCCGCCTCTGTCAGCACCCGGAGCCAGCTGATGGCGGCGGCGGTGTCGGCCGATATGGGCTTCGGCTTATAGCCCCAGTTGGCCCGAGGCTCGGCCGGGGGCCCGGCTTCGTAGGGCAGCAAGTTGATGTAGTCGATCGCCGGGTCGACGTTCTCCACATAGAAATATGATTTCTACCACAGTTTCACCGACTGCGATAGCTTGATGGCGGGGAAGGCGTTCTTCGCTGACGGCCGGTGCACCACGACGAAGGCACCGCACCGGGCCGCCTTCTCCTTAGCGGAGGTGCCCAGTTTGGTGTAGAAGAAGGCCCCCCACAACTTGATAGTGGGGAGGATGCCGAGGTAGCCCTCGCACGCCATGACAAAGGCGGACAACAGCGTCACGGTGTTGGGCGTCAAGTGATGCGGAGAACTCCATGAAGGAGCGGAGAAACCCACTCGCCGGCAGCCCGAAGCCGCGGAGGAAGTGCGAGCGGAAGACGACCCGCTCACCTCCTTGCGGCACCGGCGAGATTTCCTTCTCCGGCGGCACGCGCACCTTGACGAAGCCCGGGCCGGGCAGCCGCCGTGTCGCGCGGAGGAAGGTAAGGTGGTCGTCAATCACCACCGAGCCATCCCAGTCCCCTCCCTTCTCGCGCGTCATGGAGACCGAGCAGGATCGAGCAAGAAGCTTGGGGCGAGGGAGCCTAACGGCGGCAAGCTGCAGCGGCACTCCGGCGAGGCTCGAGGGCGTTGCGGCGAGAGGAAGAAGAAGAAGACTAGAAAGGGGCAGGAGGGCGCGCGTGCTCCGCCGCTCCCCCTACTTATAGCCAGTGGGCTATGAAGCCGAGGAGACGAGGCATGGGATCGTGGGATTAACTGTGCCCATGACCCCACGTCCCCGTTTTTGTCGCGCGAGTTACTGCGCGCAGTAACTCCGAAAGGAAGCTCAACCAGCCGCCTCGGCCGCAGCGGATCCGCTCGCGTGCCGAGGCTCGGTAGTGGCGGGCCCAGCCTGCTGTCGCGTCCCATCGCGCGCGTGGGCTAGTAGGCTAGCCCGGCTGGTTGATGCCACGTGGTGTGCCTACGACGGGCGGCGGGCCAGGAGGCTTATCTAGCACGACACCTGGTTCCCGCCGTTGCGTTCGAAGTTTTCAGACAAATCCGTCTGGACGTGGCCGACTCCCTCCAGGCGGCATGCCGGGAGTCGGATGAAGCTTCCGTCCAGTGCACCCCGGGGAAGGAAACTATTGAGGCTCCTCGGCTCCTCAGCCGCGGCGCCTCACCAGCTTCGGGGACTACTGTCGGAGTAATGGGCCACAGGTAGCCTAACCCGAGTCCTTGAACTTTCAAGACATCGGGGCCGGCTGCGCCCCTCAGGACGTCAAGATGAAGCGCCACCTTCTGATGGCCGGCTGGCCCAAGCGGCCGGCTGCCAGAAGGCGGCTGAGCTCCAGAAGGCGGCACCAAGACGGGCCGACTCCTTGCAGGCGGCCTCCAGAGAGGCCGGCTCCTAGCAGGCGGCCCCCGGCGCCCTCAGAGTCTGCGCCCCCATTAAGAAGACAAGACAGGGTGAGGCTACAGTGTAGCCCATCACCCCCGTATCCAGGGCCGGGCGTGGCCACAGTTCACCGTACAGGCGGAGATCTCCGCCCGGCACGGCACTGTTGCCACTCCACCCCTGACGTCACTGCTGGCAGGCGGAGCCCTGTTCCCACGACGACCTGTCTGTACGGCCTGTAGGCCGCGGGCCCTACCGGGCAGCGAGAGCCCGGAGGACGGCGGTGGCCTGACCAGTCGGACCCGAGGAAGGCCGGCCTCCAGCAGGCGGCCCCCTCCTCCCTCGGGGTCCGTGCGCCATTAACCAGATAAGACAGGGAGTGGCTACAGTGATCTCCCACCAGTCGACGAGACTGTAGCCACGCTTCCCTGACCAAGTACACGTCATTAGCATCACGGCTACAGTAACCAGCAGCCGGAAAGACCCGCAAGCGGTGGGAGCGGCCTGTCGGCTCCGTACCAGACCAGGCGGCGGGCCCCAACAGCCGGCAGAGAAGCCGGTGACCAGAGACACTGACAGCCGGGTCCTACACCCGGCCAGATTACTATTGTACCCCTGGGGGGTAGGCCTATATAAACCCCCCAGGGCACCCATGCAAAGGGTTCCCAACCTCTTAGACCTAGACTCATACCTAGAGGAAGGAGAGAGCGTGCCTGCCTTCTTCTACCTCTAGCATTGTATCCACTAGTGCCTTAGTGATCATGCGGAGACCCCGCAGAGCAGGACTAGGGGTGTTATCTCCTAGGAGAGCCCCGAACCTGGGTAAAGTACGCCGACGTTTGTGTCTATGCCTCATCCCGCTTCCGGGAACCGGCGACGTTCTACTTGCTCCCACCGTGATAAGCCATCCTTTGGCATATGTCGCACCCAACCCCCGACACCTAGTGTTGGCCAATAAATAGTACAGTACTACTTTTGTGCAGTCCATGAAGTGACTATCCAGTCATTCTGTGTCTATTTTCAAATGGCACTGCATGCTGTGACTATACTATTCTTTTGTGCAGTTCCACCAAAATTGCGGTCACTTTGTTTGTTCGGGCAGACATCTGTCTGCACAAATATCAACCAGCTAGTAAACATATACCCACCTTGTATTTTCGGTTTAAACACGCCTCTTCCGCTCAGCATCTGTCATGTTTTGCACTAGACAATTAGGTATTGTCATGTTTGGCCCTGGACTATTTCGTACTGAATTGATTTGCTGGTTTAGAGCAGACATATAGATCCTATTCCTCATCAGACCAAGGATATCCATGTTCGTAGTGATGGAAGAGGTGAAATCGATACAACCGAAATTGAGCATCCAATCATTGAATCATGTCCTGCACCTCCAATGTAGGTCCACCCTGCCAATAAATTCACATGCAAACCACTAATATTACTATCTAATGGCAGTACAAAAAGAGTAGCAAGATAGTAGCAAACCATGTACCTTCGTAATGAACAGCTCATAGTGCCACCAATTGGATATAAAGGTTTGGAAGAAAACATGCTCCTAATGTTGAACCATTTGGAATTTTTGTGCAGCTCCACTAAAATCGAGCATCCTGTTTGCATAGATATTGAAAGTGTGATTACTATAAAAGTGGCACTAGTTGAAGCATAGACTCACAAATATAAGCATTCCAATTTCTTAATGGGAAAAGGTAGCAAGACTGTTTCTAACCACCTATTTGAAGGAATAAATAAGGCAACAACGGCCGATGTCAGGAAGGCATATATAGTTTTTTTCTTAAAAAGTGAACCACTCCTGACCTTTCCTCTTCTTTTAAGCATATTTTGTGCAGTTTAACTACAATAAAATGCCATCACCGCCTTGACAATTCAATGACACTGTACAAAAATAAATTACTTAACATTACATCATGATGTCAGGTATGTAATCTATAAGCATTAACAGTGCAAAAATCTGAAGGTAGTAACAAGTTTCATCTTTGGTATACTGGCTGTGCAACAATATTAGAATGCCTTAGCTGAAAAAATCTTTAATACATCCACAATCAACAGCTAACCCTGAAATAATCCAGTGACATTAAATGGCATTGCTTAAATTTATCAGTGGCATTAGACTGAGTGCGGCATTAGTTAAATGTGGCTTCACTTTAGCAGTAGCATGGCTTGACTTTACCGCTGGCGTTATACTAACAGCAAAAACGTGGCAATAAGAGCATGGGATGCCCATTCGAATAGTGGGCGCACTAGTACGATGTACCTCCACGGACGCATAGAGTGGTGCCCAGAGCAACAAATATCCAGGCAGCATATTGGATTACGTCCCTTTTTGTTCTCTTTAGCCACCTTTTTCCTATGTGAGGACAACAAACCGATCGACCTAGTCATTCTCTATTGCGTTGTCATGCCTTTCTACCCTTTTTCACTCTTTTTCAACCAAGAGACACGAGACTCGTTCCTTAGCTACTGATTTTCCCCTTTTCAACCTAGATGCGGGTTCGATGCCTAGTCTCTTGGACAATACTTTCTCCCTTCCTTTCCTTATTCAACCCAGACATGGATTAGTCTGCATGAAGTAGGCTTTCCTTTAATAGTGCAAATTAAGGTTTTCGTCTGCGTGACCAGCAGAGCAGAGGATAGCAAATTGGGAAGATGGTGGTGTGGAAAAAGATCCACATGCAGCGACGTGGCAGATGGGGCAATAGAACAAGGGTATGGTTCAAAACGAGGTAGCATACCTGAGGGTCGGCGGGAAGTGGCTTCGCTTGTGGTCGTCGTCTCTCCGCGCACACTACGCTAGCGAGCTTGGGGACGGATGCCATCCCGCGCGGACGCTAGGTCTGAGAGGACGGCCTTGTCGTCAGTGCATAACCTCGCTCGCCGACGACGAGTGCGTCAATGCTGCACGTCCTTTTGTTCCCCGGTGGATCTAAGACCACCAGTGAGGAGGGAGAGAGGGGCCGTCTTTTTTAGATCTGGAGAGAGGGTGATAGTGTGAGAAGCAAGTGGGCATCCCTTAGCAAGAAAGTGCTAAAGCTCCAGCCTATATATCTTTTTTGATACTAGTACTAGAGGTGGAGTAGTGGTAGAGTAGTTTATATTTTCTCTGCATACAGTACCAGTTAGTCGTGCTTCAAAACTGAACGGCATGCCATTAAAAAATAAAGGTCGATAACTAATGCGGCACCTCGGGCCAACACGGCCAGATCGCATTTTGCATGAGAAATTACACACCATGTTTCGTTGACATGTGGTCCCGTTCCCACATGTTAGTGAGACGATGGCGGGTCCTTTTGTACAATTTCCGAACGGACGTCTATGTAGGTCGGGGCGCCTCTTTGTGTACCGTGGCAACCGTCCACCGCCTCTTCGCCTTTTCTCTCGATTTGGAACTGCTGTCGCACGCTCTTCCTCCCTCCTCCATTTGCCTTCACCCTTCCTTCTGCCATTGTTCGATCATCTTCTCCATTGAGGGAACAGGCCGGAACGACCCCGTTATTCTTGCCTCAATCTGAAAGATGACGTGGTGAAGGAACTCATTGATCGGTGCGACGTCATCACCTTGGCTAGCATGGTAGGTTCGTTCAAGACCATTCTCGACTCAACTAATGACATCATTACAAGGAACCCAAGGGTCCAGGAGTGGTTTGATCTCCCCTATCTTCTTTGCCGTGACCCTACTGACTGGTGCGCGAACGAAGGAGGCCTCGCCTTGTGCAAGTTGATGCCGCTTGATAATGATACATGTGATGTTAAGATGCCATCACTTGATGGTAAGGCATGGGCAGGCGCAAATGGAGATTGCGTTGTTTATATTGGGTACAACTGCGAGTGGGAACTTGTGAATGTGTACACTCGTCACTGGGTTCCACTTCCAAAAATCTCAGAATACCCAGAGGTTGAGCACACCGGTATTCTACGTACGTTCAACTACGACCATGGTGACTGTCGTCTATAGAAGATAGCAATTTGTCGAGTTCCCGACCGCTCTTGGGGTTATAGGAATGCTTGTGTTGTCGCTATCTTCGACAAGCTTGTTACCGTCCTTCATACTTTGACTCAATGGATATGGCTCAAAAATCAGTTTCTATACACGGATGTGTATTGTGATGCAATTCAATATGAGGGTCTTGTGTTTTCTGCCACCACTCGTGGCACTGTTTTTGCATGGAATGGTGCTTTCGGTACGCTTGTCTTCCACCATAATTATAATTTTTTCATCCATATGCATGCGGGTTAGCTAGTTTCCCTTTACTAATTAACCTTCTTGTGTTTCCAAGGTCCTGTGAACATTCCACCACCTATACTTGAAAACTTTTATAACCAAGGGGGAGATGACGATGATGATGATCACGAGCATGAGGACCCATATACTCAGTGGCGCCTGGCAACTTATTCCGATGGGTCACCTCTTCTTGTCTGTATACAGGGCACTGCTGATGTTACTAAGGAAGCAGGTGTTGTCTCCCATGGTCGCACTCTCCGAACCTATTCCAACACCCGTTGCAGGGTATTTGGGATGGATACTACTGTGCTAGCGCCAACACCTTCTCCCTGGTTTAGTATTGATACTCTTGGAGAAAACTCGCTCTTCCTTGGACAAAACTATCCAATGATGGTGAAAGGCGATCCAGCTGCTGTTGACACAACGTTACTACCATTTATGAGAAGCAACTGTATCTATACCTTGGACATTGCTATGGTTCCCTACCGTGGCCATCACAATATGCGTCCTGATATAGGCTGCTTCAGCCTGGATGATCAGTCCTGCGTTGGTCTCAAGATTGACAATAGCTGTCCCTTCCCAGAGAAGCTCTTCTGGTTCAAAGCAAGCGTTTCCAACGCCGAGGATTGGTTGAGCTGAAGTTCATTTCATTGCCTGTTATTTGTTGTGTGAAGAAAACTTTAGTATTTTCTACAATGTTTTGTTGGAACTAATCTATAATCCAACATGTATCCTCGTTGTCGTTCTGTGTTGATGACTTGTTGTATGTAATGAATGGTACATTTGCATATGCATGTCGTAAACTCAATTTATGAACGGTTTTCGACTCACTTCTTGGAGTGTTAGTGCCGTAGTAGTATAGCCAGCATCCGGTTATATGAAGTTGCCACATGACATAGAGCCAACCAATATTGGAGTATGCTAGCACAATAGTTAGTTCTAGTTAGATCAACTAGAGCTAGGTGTCGCACGGAGGCCGAGAAATATGGTGATAGCGTGACTGCGTGAGGTGGGCTTGTACGTAGTATGATGTAGGCACAGGGCTTGCCGTGTTTCCTACTCCTCCGGTCTAAATGTGGAGAATATTTGATCGAGTTCTTCCTCCTTTTGCTGACACGTGGGGCATCCAGCATCCAGGTCGTTTCATGCAAGAAAATGGAGTGCTAGTTCAAGCCATGTGATGTGCATCTTGGGTTAAACTGTAAATAGAATCTTACTACTCTTGAGTAACTCCAAAAGCGGCCACCGAAGATCTTTATTGGATTTGTTTTTCATCACTAGCATGTCGAGGTGAAAGATGTGCAGGTTCAGTGGGTCCTCTTGCGTTTTCACTGACATGTGGGACCGCATGTGAGCAAACAGACGATGGGCTCCGCGTGTCTACTGGCTGGCTGAGAAGAGAGATAGAGGAGGGCTGAGCACGGACTCCAGGAAATTTGTTCTACGTAACCAGCACCTCGATATAGGCTCGATATAGTGGGGTGGCATGGGCCATAACTAGCATTCACGTCTAGCAGTACGGCACACGTCACCCACACGAGTCCCATCTGACACCAATTTTCTTGGAGTCCGTGCTACGGCCATCTCTTCTCCCTCCTGTTTTCTCACCCATCGTGCGATGGGCGAGGTGGGGGTTTGTTGATAGTCGGTTTGCTCCATTGTGGTCCCACTTGTAAGTGAAAATGCAACACAGCATGCATTCCCCCTTGAGCGGCGTGCCAGACCAACCGTGTGGGGGTGTGACGCGAACACAACAGGCTTTTCCTTTTGAACTTGTAACTTGTAAAATTTGGTTCTGCTCCATGGCGCGATCGATAGATAGAAATAATGATTTTCCCTAGAGTAGTGAGAAGTTTGGTTCTGGAGCGGTTCATGCATGGAGTATGTGCGAAAATTATGAAGTTGATGCGAAAGGTAAGATAATTACTACTGGTACCATATACTACTACATGGATTTGACGGAAAGATAAAGATACATATATACAGATCCATCAACGACATCCTCATGCCCTAGTGCGTCGGGTCACCAACCGACGTGTGAGGAGCAGCGGCATTGACGGCGAGCTCAACGTGCTTCTGAACAATGCCGTCCAAGGTTGCCCTGTGGTCCAAGAAGGCCAGCGACCTATCTCCTCCTCTTGCACGTAGTAGTCCTTGTGGACGATTTGCGCGTAGACGTGGGTGATTATGTCGACGGTGTCTTGCTGCGCCAGCCACTGCGTGGTGAGTGCGACCTCGAGGTGGACATTCTTCGGCACGACGGAGGGCAGTCGCAGCGCCACCAGTGCATCGAAGAGGTTATCACCATAGAGGCCATTGAGGGTGGCGGGCACCATAGAGCCTGGGCGCGTGGGATGGAGGCGTACGTCAAGGTCGTCCGCGAGCTTCTTGACGACGGTGAACTTGTTGAGGAAGCCGACGAGGACCTCTCAAACAAGGAGATGAAGTTGTCGTCCAAGCGGCCTCTCGCCCTGGCGGCCTCAAGCACGACCTGGAGACGTTCCTCGGTGCCGGGCACAGCCGACTGATGCTCGCGCTCATCGCCTTGATGGATCTAGCTTCTAGTCAACTGATCTTGCGATTGGAGTGATCACTCTTGCCCTTGGTTAGGATGCGTAGGTGCGTAGGATTTCGTAGATTGGACTGGAAGGGAGCCTTTATATGAGAAGTGCAGACTGCGTTGCATTCACATGTGTGTTGGCCATCTACTCCTCGGCCCTCTACTGCACCTGCCTTTGGCTGCATGACAGGTGGGCCAGCCACCAGTTGGGCCCACCTGTCATACACCAAAGGTAGGTGCAGTAAGTCAATGAAACTGCATCCGCCGGTGCAGTATAGTCATCTCACCGGACCTCTAGTTGGGGCCAAACGAGAGAACTTTGATGTTTACTGTTTTATTGGTCCCCTTTCATTTTGCGCCAAGTTTTGACCTTTGATTTTAACTAATAAAATGTTAATGCATGTAACAAAAAATGTTGTGCTACTCCCTCCGTCTAGGTGTGTAAGTAACCTTACAAAAACCAAAAATCCCAAAACACTTAGGCATGGTACATTAACTCCCTCCTCGTTTCTTATTTCGTGACATATCAGCCAATGAGAGATGTGCGTCGTGCATGCTTTCAATGACTTGAGACTACCAAACATGACATGTAGTGGTTAGTTCATCTTGGTCACGGTGCACAACCTAAGAGCATGGTTAATAGTATAGCCAGCTGCTGGCTATATGATGTTGCCATGTCATATAGAGCCATCACTTGTAGCCACTCATACAATAAGGTTAGCTATAAGGTTGGCTATAAGAGTACTACTTTTTCTCATCTTCTCTCTCTCTCTTCATATTTATTGTATCGGCCTAGGAATCCGCATATAGATAGGCTCTTGCATGAGAGCCCACTCCTCCTTTTCACTTGCTCAAAGATGACTTATACACCTAGATGGAGGGAGTAGTCTAAAGTCATTGGATGCATACGCACCCCACGTCTTGTATTGGGTGATTTCTTTTTTCGTGGCAAAAAACAGGGAACGAGGTGGGTAGTTAATGCACCGCGCCAAAAAGTTTTGGAATTACTATTTGGTTTTCGTAACGTGACTAATGCACCAGTATGGAGGGAGTACAATAGTAGTCTTTGATTGCAATTTTTTGTTGGTAGCTTACCAAGATGAGCGCTCGGTGAGTACAATAGTAGTCTGATTGATGAGTCTTCATATTTGAGCCATCTACCGGAAGGCATAAAACAATACACCATGTATTTATTTACAGAGGGAGTAGTACAATTTTTGTGACATGCGTTACTAGATATTGCTAGTCAAATACCAAATCCAGATGGACGTGGTAGTACTACTAAATCCAGACGGTGATGCTAGTACTATACTAGTAGTAGTACTGTACTACCCGTTGGTCAAATTATTATGTGCTGCTCCTCAAAGTGAAGTGACAAGACCCTGCGCCAGAGATGACACCTGAGTGTAGGCGCCATGTTCGGCATACCATAGTCAGCCTCACCATCTGCAGTCACTATCATCATGGCTGTAGAGCTAGCCTACCTACAACTAGCCGTGTTCGACATAATTTCCCGTGCGTAGATGCCCGTGCATTGCACAGAACACCAAGATTGGGGGTGGACGGCGCCTGTCGGTGTACGAAAGTAGGGGCTCTCCTTTGCACCCCTTACTTGTGCACGGGCAGTCAGAGCCACACCTGCGGCCACACTTAGCTGGGCAAGGAAGGGAAGCCGAAGCCCAAGACCGACAGAGCAACGCCAAGACCAGAGACACGAAGAGCAAGAGGGCGAGGTGGACTCCCCCGGTGAGACCCTTGCCGGGGCGGCCTCCGCATTGCCGTGGCAACTTGCCCCGCACCAGCATCGTAGCCACCTTTGAGCCTAGAGTTTCCGGCACCATTGACAACGTTGGAACAAAGGCTCGGGAGGGGCTTGCGTGGTGGTATGCAGATCTTTGTGAAGACGAAGAATACTCGAGATTAGATGAGGATTAGAAGACGACGATCCTCGGCAAGATCCTTGCCGAGGAAATCCACGAGACCCCCGGCAAAATCCTTGCCAGGGATGACCGCGATGCCACGGCAAGACCCTTGCCGGGGCCCCGACAAGACCCTTGCCGGGGACGCCTGCGGGTCCATAGCCAGGCCCGCATCCATCAAAACTCCACTGCCGTTCCCATACAGCTGCCAGCCCAACCAGCTGGGCAGGCACCTGCGTGGCGACATGCGGCTTCCAGGCCAACTCAGCAAGCACCTACGTGGTGGCATGCAGATCTTCATGAAGACCCTACCACCACGCCATCTCAGCAGCCTGCCAGCCTACATGGCATTGCATGCATCGCTGGCCTAGACGCGTGTCAAAGCGAGGCGGAGCGGCGACGGACGGGATGGGCCCCGTTCCCGTCCCCGATAAAGCAAGGGGACACCTAAGTAGCGCATTTAATGTGTCTTGTCCCGTAATGCCAGGTGATAAGCTTGCACACTGTATACCTTTCCACCTCCTATATGCCACTGTGGCAGCCCCTTCGACTATAAAAGGAGGTCCATGGCATACTGGAGAAGGATTCAGCTCTTTCAAACTACGTAGACACCATAGCTAGTTCAGGAGCTCAAGAACACTCAAATACACACCAAAGCAGGACTAGGGTATTACGCATCCTCGCGGCCCGAAGCTGGGTAAACGATCCTGTGCTGACTCCTAATCCCGCTCTTCTCACAACCCCGCGCCTGCCAACCATAGAAGGGATTCCAGTGATCCCATAGGTGTCGTTTCCCCCGACATCTTTGGCGCGCCAGGTAGGGGTGGCGCAGTTGTGAGAATTTGGTTTAGCAGTTAGTCTAGTAGTTCTTCATCGCCATGGCTCCCAAGAAGAAGACGATCACGGTGATCGCTCTATCTGGAGCCGAACGGCCCGTGCCAGTGCGGGCGGGTGATGGGGTGGTTGCGGATGGAAGCCGAGGCGCGGCCCGCGAACACCCACGTCGCTCCAGCAGCCGAAGCCTGGCGAGCGGCGTCGTTCGTGCGCAAGGCGACGAGCTGCACGCCACCAAGTCCAAAGACGGAGCCGGGGCCCCCGCAGGCGGCGCAGGGCCCTCCAAGGGCAGCGTCGCGCCACACACGGGCGGCGCGGCAACCTCGAAGACGCCCACGCCGACGCCTACAGTGCGCTCCTCCCACGTTGTGCGCGATGAACGGCGTCACCACACTGATGACTCCGGGCGCAGCCGCGGGGAAGAGTCCTGTGCTTCGTTCATGGGACGCAGAAGACCAGCACGCTCGCCGAGGCACTGGTGAACGCGGCGTGCAGCCGCAGGGCCGTGATAGAGCTCCTTCTAACATGGTTAGAAGTCGAAGCGCATCACGGTCCACGCAGGTTTCGCCAGCACCCACGCCGATAGAAGCCTTGGCGCGCGCGCAGTTGCTCCTCGACATCCCTCCCGCTGCGGAGAAGCTCGACGAATGGAGAGCCACCATCCGGAGCCTCGTCGGCGTCGCCAACAAAGACGAGACGCGACCCATGGGGCCGTCCGGCCGACACTCCGTCGAGCCACCGCATGCCAGTGGTGGAAGGACTGGAGGTGCTGCACCAACAGTACACTCTCCTCCCCCACGCCAGCCACCGCGAGTGCCGGTCCGTCGAGACGACGCTTGTGATAATATATCCATAGCGTCGTCTGATCCACGGACCCACCGCGATCAACGCCAAGTTCTCCAAGAGCGATCCCGTGAAGACACTCGGACCACCATCGAGCGGCGGCGCGACGCACGCCATCAGTCAGATAGGCGAGCAGGACCCACTATGGACCACCCAGCACCAGGAGGCCCTGGGGGCTTACCTTACGAGGTAGGCTGTCTGGCCTTTACCCGTGAGCTGCGGCAGTTCCAGTGGCCCACTCACCGCACATTCAAGCCTGATGTCGGCGAAAAGTACAACGGCAAGACTCACCCGTCAGAGTTCCTCGGCATATACACCATCGCGATGCAAGCTGCCGGAGCTCGCGACGACAAGGTGCTTGCCAATTACTTTCCGTTGGCACTTAAGCCCAACGTTATGTCGTGGTTGATGCACTTGGCAGTAGATTCTATTTCTTCCTGGTGGGATTTGTGACATGAGTTTGTTGGCGCCTTTACGTGAGGCCACCAAACTCATGGCCAGGCAAGCGACTTGCATGTCATCCCCCAGAAAGAAGGTGAAAGCCTGCGCAAGTACATCCACAGGTTCAGCCGAGTGCAGTACAACATCCCAGACGTTCACCCCGCCGCTATCATCAGCGCATTCCATCAGAATGTGTGAAACCGCAAGATGCGCAAAGAGTTGGCGATGAACAAAGTGAAGGATGTGGCAGAGCTCTACGTTCTAGCCGATAGGTGTGCTCGGGCTGAAGACGAAAGGAAGTACCCCGGCGAAGACGCCGGTGTGGAAACCAACTCCTCAGACGGAGACGCTGCCGCCCTGGCAAAGAAGGGCCGGCGCCGCAATAGGAAGTGCAAGGGCAAGACCGTGCTTGCCATCGAGAAACCTGACAACACCGGCGCCGCCAAGAAGGCCAAGGTAGATGACCCCGGCAAGGAGATTGCCGGGTGTGCCGCCTGCCGGGCCTTGGCAGCTGCCGACAAGCCAGGGGGCTCCGACAAGTAGTACTGCAAGATCCATCGCACCAAGGGCCACGACCTCTAGAACTGCTGACAAGTCGAGCTACTTGCTGAGAAGCAAAAGGCTGAATATCAGAGGCGGGACAAGGAGAAGGGTCAGGATGGTGCCGAGGGATCCGGCAAGAAACATGGCGGCCAAGGAGGCCGCCGCGGCAAGGATAACCAGCAAGAGAGGCCCGCTCGGGGCCGCGACAAGAAGCAAGAGGATGATGATCATGACGAGGACGACGAGTCCGGTGAGCAAGGGTTCCAGAAAGCTACGGAGGCCATGTGCGTCAACGGTGGTGCCTCTCTGCATACCTCTCACCGCCAGCTCAAGCAGTGGGCGCGTGAGATCACGGCAGCAGAACCATCATTCGATGTCCAGAAGCCACTGAAGTGGTCCAGCACACCTATCATTTTTGACACCGAGGACCACCCTGATCGCACAACTGCGGTTGGGTGTTTGCCATTGTTGGTTTCACCAACAATACACAACCTCAAGGTGACAATACACAACGGCAAACACCCAACCGCAGTTGTGCGATAGGGCGTGTCAAAAATGATAGGTGTGCTGGACCACTTCAGTGGCTTCTGGGCATCGAACGATGGTTCTGCTGCCGTGATCTCACGCGCCCACTGCTTGAGCTGGCGGTGAGAGGTATGCAGAGAGGCACCACCGTCGACGCACATGGCCTCCGTAGCTTTCTGGAACCCTTGCTCGCCGGACTCGTCATCCTCGTCATGATTATCATCTTCTTGCTTCTTGTCGCGGCCCCGAGCGGGCCTTTCTTGCTGGTTATCCTTACCGTGGCGGCCTCCTTGGCCGCCATGTTTCTTGCCGGATCCCTCGGCACCATCCTGACCCTTCTCCTTGTCCCGCCATGCAAACACATCGACATTCGCCTATTGCAAGCATCCGACATACCCGGCGTTCCCAGGGAGGTGATTGAGCACCACCTTGCTGTCTGCCCTCATGCGCGACCCGTCAAGCAGAAGGTCAGGAAGCATGCTTTGGAATGGCAAGAGTTCATCACAGAGGAGATCAGAAAGTTAGAAGCAGCAGGCTTGCTGAGAGGAGTGCTCCATCCGACGTGGTTGGCCAATCCGGTAGTGGTGCGCAAGGCGAATGGGAAGTGGAGGCTGTGTATTGATTACATAGACATCAATAAGGCTTGCCCAAAGGACCCTTTCCCGTTGTCGCGCATCGACCAGATTGTAGACTCCACGGCCGGGTGTGACTTGTTATCATTCCTTGAGGCTTACTCAGGATACCACCAGATCTTCATGACGAGAGAAGATGAAGAGAAGAGGTCATTCATCACCCCATGTGGTAGTATTGTTTCATACGGATGCCTTTCGGGTTGAAGAGTGTTGGCCCAACCTTTGCAAGAGTAGTCCAAATTGGTTTTGAGCCTCAGCTACATAGAAATATGGAAGCTTATATGGATGACATAGTGGTCAAAACCAAGGACATAGCAACACTCATACAGGATTTAGAAGAGACGTTTGCAAACCTGCGCAAGATCAATCTCAAGCTGAACCCTGAGAAGTGCATCTTCGGCGTTCCGTACGGCAAGCTTCTCGGGTTCTTTGTGTCGCAGCGTTGGATCGAGGCGAATCCGGACAAGATCAAGGCCATTGAGCAGTTTGAAGTGCCTAGGCAGATCAAGGATGTGTGTCGGTTTACTGGCTGCGTTGCCGCCATGAGCAAATTCATCTCCAAGTCCGCCGAGCGCGCCCTTCCCTTTTTCAAGATTTTGAAAAAGGCGGGCCCAATGTAATGGACCCCAGAGGCCAAAGCAGCGCTACAAGATTTGAAGAAATACCTCTCCTCTACGCCAATACTAGTTGCGCCTAAGCCACAAGAGCCGTTGCTGCTGTACTTAGCGGCAACGAATCAAGTGGTCAGTGCCACGCTAGTGGCGTAGAGAGAGGTCGACACAGAAGTGATAGCAACATCAGAAGCTGACGCCACTGGGGCAGAAGCGACGCAACCAAATGGAGCGGTGCAGCAGAAGAAGATGATGCAGCACCCGGTCTACTTTGTTAGCTCCCTCTTACAGGGGGCTAGATCAAGGTACTCCGGTGTGCAGAAATTGCTCTTCGGCCTCCTTATGGCCTCGAGGAAGCTGCATCATTACTTTCAAGCACACGAAATCACCGTCGTCACTCGCCTCCTGTTGCAATGAATATTGCATAACCTAGATGCCACCGGGAGGATTGTGGAATGGGCATTGGAGTTGTCCAGTTTTGGTCTCAAGTTTGAGAGTACTTCGACTATTCAGAGGAGAGTCTTGGCAGAGTTCATTGCAGAATGGACTGCGACACCCGACAAGGAAGTTCAGGAGACTACTCTCCCCAGTAAGTAAACAAGTTGCAATTGGATCATGTACTTTGATGGG
Organism: Triticum aestivum; assembly: GCF_018294505.1. Lineage (NCBI taxonomy): Eukaryota > Viridiplantae > Streptophyta > Magnoliopsida > Poales > Poaceae > Triticum > Triticum aestivum. The sequence continues at coordinate 87,466,755 of NC_057805.1, forward strand.
GCTTTCTCGCTGCAACGAGCCGGTGCCGGCGTACTGCTTGTTGCGCCCACCGGAGAGCACCTCAAGTATGTGGTCCAGATGCAGTTCCCTCGGGAGAGATCAACAAATAACACCGCAGAGTATGAGGGATTGCTTGCCGGTATCAGGATCGCGGCAGACCTCGGGATCAAAAAGCTCGTCGTCAGGGGTGACTCGCAGCTCGTCGTCAAGCAAGTCAACAAGGATTACCAGAGCCCGTTGATGGAGGCGTACGTAGATGAAGTGAGGAAGTTGGAAGAGCGTTTTGACGGTATACAAGCGAAGCATGTTCCCCGAGCAGAGAACGGCATCGCCGACTACCTGTCGAAACGCGCTGCCCTCAAGCTGCCTGTGGAACCAGGTACCTTTGTGCTTTGATTAACTCAACCAATCGTAGAACCATCAACAGAGCAGAACAACGGAGGAAATCAGGCCCCGACAAGTGCTTCCCTGCCGAGCTCCCAGGAGCCGCCGGCAAAGATGTTGCCGTGGACACTGAGCCTGCCGAAGAGCAACAAACTCCGGCAGGGCGTCAGGTCCTGGCCGTGGAGACTGCTGCTCCCGCGGCAGAAGAGATGCCTTTAGTCCTTGCCGTTGAGCCTCAGGCTCTGGCATGGGCGCAGCATACCGTTCAATTTCTCCAAATAGGGGAACTTCCTGAGGAGCAGGAAAAAGCGGAGAAAGTAGCCCGTCGGTCTGCCATGTATCAGTTCGTCGATGACGTTCTATACAGAAAAAGGCCGAATGGTGCAAAATTGAAGTGCATTCCCCGGGAGGAAGGACTGGAGCTGTTGGCAGAGATACACGGAGGCATATGTGGCTCCCACATAGGGTCGAGAGCCCTTGCCGGCAAGGCATTCCGGCAAGGTTTCTTCTGGCCCACAGCCCTCCAGGATGCGACGGCGCTAGTAACCAAGTGTGAAGTGTGCGAGTTCCATTCAAAGAAGCTTCATCAACCAGCTCAAGCTCTCCAAACAATCCCTCTTTCCTGGCCATTCTCGGTCTGGGGGCTCGACATACTGGGCCCCTTTCCCCGTGCTGTCGGGGGCTTTGAGTACTTGTACGTCGCAATCGACAAGTTCACAAAGTGGCCGGAGGTGGAAGTAGTGAGAAAGGTGACAACACAATCAGCCGTCAAATTCTTCAAGGGGCTAGTCTGCCGTTTTGGTGTGCCAAATAGAGTCATCACCGACAACGGCACGCGGTTCACAAGCCGCACCTTCATGCAATACATCCAGGACCTCGGCAGCAAGGTCTGTTTTGCTTCTGTTGCACATCCACGGAGCAACGGCCAGGCTGAGAGGGCCGATGCAGAAGTGTTACGAGGTCTCCGGACGAAGACTTTTGACAAGCTGCACAAGTGCGGAAGACGCTGGATTGATGAATTGCCGGCGGTTCTTTGGTCAATCAGAACGACACCAAATCGAGCTACCGGCCAGACACCCTTCTCCCTCGTTTACGGGGCAGAAGCAGTTCTCCCCACGGAACTCATATACGGGTCACCCCGAGTGCTCGCTTATGATGAGCTTGAGCAAGAGCAATTGCAGCAAGATGACGCAACGCTCCTCAAGGAAGATCGTCTTCGGGCGGCTGTGCGAGCAGTGCGCTACCAGCAAGCCTTGCGCCGCTAACATAGCCGCGAGGTTCATGCCCGAAGCTTTGAGGAAGGCGACCTTGTTCTTCGGCGCATTCAGTCGGCCAAGAATTCCAACAAGTTGACGCCGAAGTGGGAAGGCCCTTATTGGGTAATACGAGTCACCAGGCCCGGTGCAGTCCGCCTGGAGACCGAAGATGATATTCCAGTGAGCAACTCCTGGAACATCGAACATCTTCGCAATTTTTACCCATAAGACGCGGTTGCCGGGCCTCCTGACAAGCCACCTTTTGTACAAGCGTTGCCGACAAGGCATGTAACCCTTTGTACAAAGCCAGGAGCAGACCCTGAGCATAAATAAATGAAGCGCTGGCGCCCTAAGTTTTAGCATGCATGCTAGATTGAGTCTCTCCCTCGGTTAGGGTTGATAGTGCTTAGCGGCGACTAACCCCTAGCGTATGAGGTCGAGTGTGCGTCTTTCTGTTCTTTCCTGTCCCTTTTAGGTTCACAGGATGCATAAACGTCTCTGCTGGGCTGTTTGGAGGAAAGAGGATCGGCCGACACCCCGACCCCGGCAAGTAAAGGTCACCAGGGGCTGCAGACCCAAAAGCCCAACCACGGCGAGCCAAAGTCGCCTGGGGCTGCTGATCCAGATAAGTCCTTCATCCCCTGATATGCATTCCTGTACGAAATTGGGACGTATGAAACCTCGTTTATTCCTAGACCACCGTGCTCCCCTTTTCCTATGCCCAAGAACTATCCCCTGGGCCAGAACTTGGTTGTAGTTGCTGTGACAAGGAAACAAACGAGGGGCCTAAGCCTACTTCGCCCCTGCCTCCGCCAAGGGCGTGAGAATGGTCGTGAATGAAGTAAGGAAACAGCAAGGCCTGTTGCCGGGCGACGATGTGTATCTTAAAAATGACAAGGATTCACTCCTTGGCGCGAGCCTCGCTCACGCACAAAGAACCCGACAAACACCCTTTTTCATTAAAAACATCCCATACAGGTACAGTTCATACGGAATGAAAAACATGAGCCAGGGGATTACAAGCTTTAAATTCTACTAAGGTCCGAAGGCTTACAAACTAAAAAGAGATAAGGTACCCGTAATCCCTTTCTTGTCCCTCTCCTCAGGAAATGGAGCAAGATGGCGAGAGGGCAAAAGGGGCGCCTAGGCGAGGTACGAGCAGCAGAAGACACCAAGAGAACATGTCGGTGGTCGTCCAGAAGAGGGCTGGTGATGGTGGTGCTGGGAGAAGAGCCGAAAAATGAGGCAGCGGGCCGGCAATACACGCCGAAGGCGTCGGTGCTTGCGTACTCCGACTTGACGGCCCGCCACCCGCCTTCTTCGTCTTCTCCAGGCCTCCCAACGTCAGCCGCCCAAGGAGGCGACCCCTAGAAGTTCAAGGAGCTGGCCCCGCCCCCGGCAAGATACCTTGCCGGGAAGAAGGGCCAGGTGCAGATGATGGTGCTGCCACTGTCGCCCGAGGACGGCGCGTCCGACACCTAGTCAGACTCTTCCCCGTCGTCCTCCCCGTCGGTGTCCTCCTCGTCACTCTCACTCGAGGAGGAATCATCATCATCGGAGTAGCTCTCGACACAACACTTTAGGCGAGTTCCCATGTCCCCGAAGACCTTGACGGAGAGCAGGCCGTTCTCCATTAATTTGAAGTAGAGAACGAGCCCCTCCATCAGGCTGTGGATACGAGCGAAGGTCTTCCACCCATGACGAAGATACATGACATGAGGGGCGGGGAAGTCGACATCAACCCGTGTGCCACTGTTCCCGCAGCCCCTCATGTGCAACCTCAGGGTCTGTGGCGGGTCGAGCTCCATCTCCCGAGCAAATGGGGTGGGAAGACGAAGACGTCGATGCACTGGCCGGTACAGCCTGATGAAGAACTCACGAGGCTGGTCCCCGACGTGGCCCTCTGGTGGGGGAGGGGCCGCCGACGGAGGCGAGGCCGATGCGCCGCCCCGTCCCCCTCTTCCCCGAGCGCCACGGCGACCTCGCCCTCGCCCCTCCCCTTCCTCTCATAGCCGGCTCCGTCGCCACGAGCTCTTGAGGAGGAGGAGGGGCGCGCTGTCAAGCAGAGACCCTCGTCGCCACCGTCGAAGTGCCGACGCGCCCTCCCGCCATAGCAGAACAAAGGAAGAAGCCAAGATGAGAAGAGATGGATGATGAAGGATTGAGGGGTGCCACCCGCCCCTCCCCTTCTTATAAAGGGGCGGGGTCAGGGCTCGGCCGCCTCGCTCAACCGATCGGATCATCGGGGGCGCAGGAAATCAGGACCGACCCGCTGCCCCAATCAGCGGCGTCTGGCCCCCCGCCCCGGCGTAGAAACCCGCGCCTTCTGCGTCCGCCGCCTACCCTTCCCGACGCATGGAAGACACGTGGCGGGCGAGCCAGAACTCAGATGGCAAGTGGAGCGGACATTTCGCGCCCCGTGATCATGGGGCGCAGGTGCCATAATGGCCATGACCCGAGCCGCCCAGTAAATGGGCCGCGCCCCTGCAGCTTCCTCTGTTTATTACGGGGGAAGCACGGGCCGCCTCTTTACCATTTACTGCGACGTGACGCGTGAGGGGGAGGAACCGCCCCACGCATGCCCCCCATTTCACGCATGATCCTCCACGACGCGCATTCAACGCGGGTCGTGGGGAAGCGCAAGCGAGCGAAGGAGTTACTACAGTAAAAATCCGCCCCGCCTGCCCGCGCACTGATACGTCTCCAACGTATCTATAATTTTTGATTGCTCCATGCTATATTATCTTCTGTTTTGGACATTATTGGGCTTTATTATGCACTTTTATATTATTTTTGGGACTAACCTATTAACCGGAGGCCCAGCCCAGAATTGCTGTTTTTTGCCTATTTCAGAGTTTTGCAGAAAAAGAATATCAAACGGAGTCCAAACGGAATGAAACCTTCGGGAACGTGATTTTCGGAATGAACATGATCCAAAGGACTTGGAACCTACGTCAAGAAAGCTACTAGGAAGCCACGAGGTAGGGGGGCGCCTACCCCCCTGGGCGCGCCCTCCACCCTCATGGGCCCCACGTTGCTCCACCGACGTACTCCTTCCTCCTATATATACCTACGTACCCCAAAACTACCAGGTACGGAGCCAAAAACCTAATTCCACCGCCGCAACCTTCTATACCCGTGAGATCCCATCTTGGGGCCTGTTCCGGAGCTCCGCCGGAGGGGGCATCGATCACGGAGGGCTACTACATCAACACCATAGCCTCTCCGATGAAGTGTGAGTAGGTTACTTCAGACCTTCGGGTCCATAGTTATTAGCTAGATGGCTTCCTCTCTCTTTTTGGATCTCAATACAATGTTCTCCCCCTCTCTTGTGGAGATCTATTCGATGTAATCTTCTTTTGCGGTGTGTTTATTGAGACCAATGAATTGTGGGTTTATGATCAAGTTTATCTATGAACAATATTTGAATCTTCTGAATTCTTTTATGTATGATTGGTTATCTTTGCAAGTCTCTTCGAATTATCAGTGTGGTTTGGCCTACTAGATTGATATTTCTTGCAATGGGAGAAGTGCTTAGCTTTGGGTTCAATCTTGTGGTGTCCTTTCCCAGTGACAGTAGGGGCAGCAAGGCACGTATTGTATTGTTGCCATCGAGGATAACAAGATGGGGTTTATATCATATTGCATGAATTTATCCCTCTACATCATGTCATCTTGCTTAAAGCGTTACTCTGTTCTTATGAACTTAATACTCTAGATGCATCCTGGATAGCGGTCGATGTGTGGAGTAATAGTAGTAGATGCAGGCAGGAGTCGGTCTACTTGTCTCGGATGTGATGCCTATATACATGATCATACCTAGATATTCTCATAACTATGCTCGATTCTGTCAATTGTTCAACAGTAATTTGTTCACCCACCGTAAATACTTATGCTCTTGAGAGAAGCCACTAGTGAAACCTATGGCCCCCGGGTCTAATTTCCATCATATTAATCTCCCGACAACAAGCTATTTCTGGCGCCGTTTTTATTACTTTCTTTACTTTGCATCTTTATCATAAAAATACCAAAAATATTATCCTATCATATCTATCAGATCTCACTCTCGTAAGTGACCGTGTAGGGATTGACAACCCCTTATCGCGTTGGTTGCGAGGATTTATTTGTTTGTGTAGGTGCGAGGGACTCGTGCGTGGCCTCCTACTGGATTGATACCTTGGTTCTCAAAAACTGAGGGAAATACTTACGCTACTTTGTTGCATCACCCTTTCCTCTTCAAGGGAAAACCAACGCAGTGCTCAAGAGGTAGCAAGAAGGATTTCTGGCGCCGTTGCCGGGGAGGTCTACGCAAAAGTCAACATACCAAGTACCCATCACAAACCCTTATCTCCCGCATTACATTATTTGCCATTTGCCTCTCATTTTCCTCTCCCCCACTTCACCCTTGCCGTTTTATTTGCCCTCTCTTTTCCGTTCGCCTTCTTCTTTCCTTTTTGCCCCTCGCTCTTTCTGCCGTTATGTCTGAAATTGGGGAAATTATTGTCGATATGGACCATAATAATATCATGGAAAATTCTGATGCTCCTGCTGAAGAACCCCCTACCTTGCATACAAAAAAAATTCGAATTGGTAGTGGTAATATTATTGGAAAAGGGGTTATTCAAGATTTTGTTACTTGTGTCGGTGCTTTGCCTTCTATGGGAAGTTCCATTCTTCATAGAACTAGTAGTCTTGCGTACGCTATTGCCATGCTTATAGTTGAACTTGAAAGGCAATTTATGCACTTGCACCCTTCCATACAAAGGATTTTTCTAAAATTTTCTAATATAGAGCATTCTTCTGTTAAGCGTGCCGCTACTATCTTTTTGGCTCATGAGTTCAGATTTATAATAAAAGAGGCCAAAGAAATCTTTGCGCATTATAGGGTGGACGCTGGCCGTCCTCCCATAGAGGCTATATATCCTCTTTGATCAAGAAGAAATAATGCGTTTTCAATCTCTAGACTATGTTGCTTTCAATGAAAACCTTAGAAAAAAGGTCCCTACCAATGTTCTAGTTGATAGAATTTCTGAACTTAATGATGATTTGGCTATTCGAAATAATGAGCTAGGATATTCTCTCGAGTATAGGCTCACAAAGTTCCGTCAAAAGAATGCCTACAATGATGAATTGGTTGTGCAATACGAAGGGCCGAAGGAGGAACCTATACCTCCTAAAATTGATCTTGGGGACTTTTGTCCCATTATATTTAGCCCTTTTGATTACTTTTGCTTACCTCAAAGGAAACTTGCTGCTGAATGTAGAGAATATGAAATGAGTTTTAATGATCTATCCTATTACTATGGCACTACCTAGATCTATCCTTGCTTTTATGCCTAGCTAGGGGCGTTAAACGATACCGCTTGTTGGGAGGCAACCCAATTTTATTTTTAGTTTTTTGCTTTTTGCTTCTATTTAGGAATAAATATTTGTTCTAGCCTCTGGTTAGATGTGTTTTTATCTTTTAATTAGTGTTTGTGCCAAGTTAAACCTATAGGATCTTCTTGGATGATAGTTATTTGATCTTGCAGAAAATTCCAGAAACTTTCCGTTCACGAAAATAATTGTTAAAAATCACCAGAACGTGATAAAATATTAATTCCAATTTCTGCTGATCAATAAACAAATTGTCTAGGTCGTCCTATTTTGGCTGATTTTTTGGAGTTCCAGAAGTTTGAGTTAGTTACAGATTACTACAGACTGTTCTGTTTTTGACAGATTCTGTTTTTCGTGTGTTGTTTGCTTATTTTGATGAATCTATGGCTATTAAAATAGTTTATAAACCATAGAGAAGTTGGAATACAGTGGGTTTAACACCAATATAAATAAAGAATGAGTTCATTATAGTACCTTGAAGTGGTCTTTTGTTTTCTTTCGCTAACGGAGCTCACGAGATTTTCTGCTGAGTTTTGTGTTGTGAAGTTTTCAAGTTTTGGGTGAAAGATTTGTTGGATTATGGAAGGAGTGGCAAGAGCCTAAGCTTGGGGATGCCCATAGCACCCCCAAGATAATCTAAGGACACCTAAAAGCCAAATCTTGGGGATGCCCCGGAAGGCATCCCCTCTTTCGTCTACTTCCATCGGTAACCTTACTTGGAGCTATATTTTTATTCACCACATGATATGTGTTTTGCTTGGAGCGTCTTGTATGATTTGAGTCTTTGCTTTTTAGTTTACCACAATCATCTTTGCTGTACACACCTTTTGAGAGAGACACACATGATTCGGAAATTATTAGAATACTCTATGTGCTTCACTTATATCTTTTGAGTTATATAGTTTTTGCTCTAGTACTTCACTTATATCTTTTAGAGCACGGTGGTGGATTTGTTTTATAGAAACTATTGATCTCTCATGCTTCACTTAGATTATTTTGAGAGTCTTAAATAGCATGGTAATTTGCTTAAATAATCCTAATATGCTAGGTATTCAAGATTAGTAAAAACTTTCTTATGAGTGTGTTGAATACTAAGAGAAGTTTGATGCTTGATGATTGTTTTGAGACATGGAGGTAGTGATATTAAAGTTGTGCTAGTTGAGTAGTTGTGAATTTGAGAAATACTTGAGTTGAAGTTTGCAAGTCCCGTAGCATGCACGTATGGTAAATGTTATGTAACAAATTTGAAACATGAGGTGTTCTTTGATTGTCCTCCTTATGAGTGGCGGTCGGGGACGAGCGATGGTCTTTTCCTACCAATCTATGCCCCTAGGAGCATGCGCGTAGTGCTTGGTTTTTGATGACTTGTAGATTTTTTGCAATAAGTATGTGAGTTCTTTATGACTAATGTTGAGTCCATGGATTATACACACTCTCACCTTTCCATCGTTGCTAGCCTCTTCGGTACCGTGCATTGCCCTTTCTCACATTGAGAGTTGGTGCAAACTTCGCCGGTGCATCCAAACCCCGTGATATGATACGCTCTTTCACACATAAACCTCCTTATATCTTCCTCAAAACAGCCACCATACCTACCTATTATGGCATTTCCATAGCCATTCCGAGATATATTGCCATGCAACTTTCCACCGTTCCGTTTATCATGACACGTTCATCATTGTCATATTGCTTTGCATGATCATGTAGTTGACATAGTATTTGTGGCAAAGCCACCGTTCATAATTCTTTCATACATGTCACTCTTGGTTCATTGCATATCCCGGTACACCGCCGGAGGCATTCATATAGAGTCATACTTTGTTCTAGTATCGAGTTGTAATCATTGAGTTGTAAATAAATAGAAGTGTGATGATCATCATTTTCTAGAGCATTGTCCCAAGTGAGGAATAAAAAAAGAGAAAGGCCATAAAAAAAAGAGAAGGCCCAAAAAAATGAGAGAAAAAGAGAGAAGGGACAATGTTACTATCCTTTTACCACACTTGTGCTTCAAAGTAGCACCATAATCTTCATGATAGAGAGTCTCTTGTTTTGTCACTTTCATATACTAGTGGGAATTTTTCATTATAGAACTTGGCTTGTATATTCCAACAATGGGCCTCCTCAAGTGCCCTAGGTCTTCGTGAGCAAGCAAGTTGGATGCACACCCACTTAGTTTCTTTTGTTGAGCTTTCATATATTTATAGCTCTAGTGCATCCGTTGCATGGCAATCCCTACTCCTTGCATTAACATCAATCGATGGGCATCTCCATAGCTCATTGATTAGCCTCCTTGATGTGAGACTTTCTCCTTTTTTGTCTTCTCCACATAACCCCCATCATCATATTCTATTCCACCCATAGTGCTATATCCATGGCTCACGCTCATGTATTGCGTGAAGGTTGAAAAAGTTTGAGATTACTAAAGTATGAAACAATTGCTTGGCTTGTCATCGGGGTTGTGCATGATGAGAGCATTCTTGTGTGACGAAAATGGAGCATGACTAAACTATATGATTTTGTAGGGATGAACTTTCTTTGGCCATGTTATTTTGAGAGGACATAATTGCTTAGTTAGTATGCTTGAAGTATTATTATTTTTATGTCAATATTGAACTTTTATCTTGAATCTTTCGGATCTGAATATTCATACCACAATTAAGAAGAATTACATTGAAATTATGCCAAGTAGCATTCCACATCAAAAATTCTGTTTTTATCATTTACCTACTCGAGGACGAGCAGGAATTAAGCTTGGGGATGCTTGATACGTCTCCAACGTATCTATAATTTTTTATTGCTCCATGCTATATTATCTTCTGTTTTGGACATTATTGGGCTTTATTATATACTTTTATATTATTTTTGGGACTAACCTATTAACCGGAGGCCCAGCCCAGAATTGCTATTTTTTGCCTATTTCAGAGTTTCGCAGAAAAAGAATATCAAACGGAGTCCAAACGGAATGAAACCTTCGGGAACGTGATTTTCGGAACGAACATGATCTAGAGGACTTGGACCCTATGTCAAGAAAGCTACGAGGTAGGGGGTGCGCCTACCCCCTGGGCGCGCCTACCCCCCTGGGCGCGCCCTCCACCCTCGTGGGCACCACGTTGCTCCATCGACGTACTCCTTCCTCCTATATATACCTACATACCCCCAAACTACCAGATACGGAGCCAAAAACCTAATTCCACCGCCGCAACCTTCTGTACCTGTGAGATCCCATCTTGGGGCCTGTTCCGGAGCTCCGTCGGAGGGGGCATCGATCACAGAGGGCTTCTACATCAACACCATAGCCTCTCCGATGAAGTGTGAGTAGTTTACTTCAGACCTTCGGGTCCATAGTTATTAGCTAGATGGCTTCCTCTCTCTTTTTGGATCTCAATACAATGTTCTCCCCCTCTCTTGTGGAGATCTATTCGATGTAATCTTCTTTTGCGGTGTGTTTGTTGAGACCGATAAATTGTGGGTTTATGATCAAGTTTATCTATGAACAATATTTTAATCTTCTGAATTCTTTTATGTATGATTGGTTATCTTTGCAAGTCTCTTCGAATTATCAGTTTGGTTTGGCCTACTAGATTGATCTTTCTTGCAATGGGAGAAGTGCTTAGTTTTGGGTTCAATCTTGCGGTGTCCTTTCCCATTGACAGTAGGGGCAGCAAGGCACGTATTGTATTGTTGCCATCGAGGATAACAAGATGGGGTTTATATCATATTGCATGAATTTATCCCTCTACATCATGTCATCTTGCTTAAAGCGTTACTCTATTCTTATGAACTTAATACTCTAGATGCATGCTGGATAGCGGTCGATGTGTGGAGTAATAGTAGTAGATGCAGGCAGGAGTCGGTCTACTTGTCTCGGATGTGATGCCTATACACATGATCATACCTAGATATTCTCATAACTATGCTCGATTCTGTCAATTGCTCAACAGTAATTTGTTCACCCACCGTAAATACTTATGCCCTTGAGAGAAGCCACTAGTGAAACCTATGGCCCCCGGGTCTATTTTCCATCATATTAATCTCCCGACAACAAGCTATTTCTGGCGCCGTTTTTATTACTTTCTTTACTTTGCATCTTTATCATAAAAATACCAAAAATATTATCCTATCATATCTATCAGATCTCACTCTCGTAAGTGACCGTGTAGGTATTGACAACCCTTTATCACGTTGGTTGCGAGGATTTATTTATTTGTGTAGGTGCGAGGGACTCGTGCGTGGCCTCCTACTGGATTGATACCTTGGTTCTCAAAAAACCGAGGGAAATACTTACGCTACTTTGCTGCATCACCCTTTCCTCTTCAAGGGAAAACCAACTCAGTGCTCAAGAGGTAGCACGCACCGTTCCGGGCTTGGTCCTACAACGCATGGCGCTTATGTGTGGCACAGGCCCGGGGGCTCCTGCCGGTGTACGAAAGTAGGGGCTCTCCTTTGAACCCCTTACTTGTGCACGGGAAGTGAGAGCCACACCTGCGGCCACACTTAGCAGGGCAAGGAAGGGATGCCGAAGCCCAAGACCGACAAAGCAATGCCAAGACCAGAGACACGAAGAGCAAGAGGGCGAGGTGGACTCCTCCGGCGAGACCCTTGCCGGGGCGGCCTCCGCAGCCCCGGCAAGAGCCTTGCCGTGGCAACTTGCCCCGCACCAGCATCATAGCCACCTTTGAGCCTAGAGTTTCCAGCACCATTGACAATGTTGGAACCAAGGCTCAGGAGGTGCTTGCGTGGTGGTATGCAGATCTTTGTGAAGACAAAGAATACTCGAGATCAGATGAGGATTAGAAGACGATGATCCTCGGCAAGATCCTTGCCGAGGAAATTCACGAGACCCCCGGCAAGATCCTTGCCGGGGACGACCGCCACCATGGCAAGACCCTTGCCGGGGTCCTGGCAAGACCCTTGCCGAGGACGCCTGCGTGTCCATAGCCAGGCCCGCATCCATCAAAACTCCACCGCCGTTCCCATACAACTGCCAGCCCAACCAGCTGGGCAGGCACCTGCGTGGCGACATGCGGCTTCCAGGCCAACTCAGCAAGCACCTACGTGGTGGCATGCAGATCTTCGTGAAGACCCTACCACCACGCCATCTCAGCAGCCTGCCACCTACATGGCACTGCATGCATCGCTAGCCTGGACGCGTGTCAAAGCAAGGCGGAGCGGCGACGGACGGGACGGGCCCCGTTCCCGTCCCCGATAAAGCAAGGGGACACCTAAGTAGCGCATTTAATGTGTCTTGTCTCATAATGCTAGGCGATAAGCTTGCGCACTGTACACCTTTCCACCTCCTGTATGCCACTGTGGGAGCCCCTTCGACTATAAAAGGAGGTCCATGGCATATTGGAGAAGGATTTGGCTCTTTCAAACTACGTAGACACCATAGCTAGTTCAGGAGCTCAAGAACACTCAAATACACACCAAAGCAGGACTAGGGTATTACGCATCCTCGCGGCCCGAAGCTGGGTAAACGATCCTGTGCTGACTCCTAATCCCGCTCTTCTCACAACCCCGCGCCCGCCAACCGTAGAAGGGATTCCAGTGATCCCATAGGTGTCGTTTCCCCCGACAGCACCGGCAGCGGCCATCGTGCTAGATTTTTCCATGGCCTTCTAGATGTGGTGGGGAGGAGATAAGGCTAATTTGAGAGACAAGGAGTTGTTTGTAAATAGGGAACAAGTGCGAGCATCTTGTTGCAAAACTGCAGAAGTTTGGTTTGTATGCGTCAGATCTAGATCCGACGGCTATTGGTGAAAGATGGCAGGAACAACATCATCACCAACTCAGGACCTCTTTGATTCGTAGGATTTTGAAAATGCAGGAATAGGACACGGCAATATTACAAGTTTCAAACTGATATTATAAATGTTAGGAGTAATGCTGCACCTACGAAGAGGGAATTACTAGGAAGTTTATGTAAGAACTTTCGTTACTTGAGGTGGAAGCAACATTATCGTACAAACTAAAATCCACCGCCTTGACATGTCACTAATGGGCAAATAAATTTTTGAGTCTCTGGCCACTTGATGTTTCAAAAACAAATTCAGCTTCTGTGGAGACTTTGTCATTTAGGCTTAGACGCTTGCGGTGATCAGCACGCCATTCATTGTTGCGCCAGAGAACGCCAAACCTCATTACCTTGAGCACACTTGCCTCCAGAACAAAGAACTTGGCCAATTTAATCTCAGATGTGCTGCCTCAGTAGTCGATCAAATCAATTTCTGTAAGATGGAGATCAAGGCATTCGATGAGATTGTTATAGTGCAACACATTTTTCACTTTCGGATCTTTTTTTATCTGCAAAGAAGAGAACATATTAGAGCAGTTGGCTGTATAAGATTGATGTGTCATCAAGAGGTACCAATATCATTCGCTCATACGATAGGGTTGGCTGGCTAGTGATATTTTTTCACTCACTCTCTCTCTCTCTCTTTCTGTTTCCTCTCGTTTACCTAGGAGCACGTGAAGAGCTTGGGAATTTGTTGCCTTCCACTATGTGGACGATGCCATATTTCTCAAAAGTATGCCATGTAATACGCATCGATGTCAAATCAAAAGATTTTGGCACCGCTCTCGCGATGTGAGAGAGTTGGCACCGCTGTGCACACAAACACACATGTATAAACAAATCAATCAAACCAACTACACCAGCCTCTCACTCTCCCAAACAAGTGCATTTTATTGCCTCAGTCCTCTCCCTCTCCCACGCAAGGTTTTTTTCATTGCGTGAGTCACCGGAGGAAAGTAGGTGATCCAGATTGGAGCACCAGGTGAGCAATGGAGGGGCATCGATGCCAAATGCATCACAAGTGAATTTGGCACGTGCTTTGGCCTACATAGTGGAGGGCCGTTATAGCCCACTTTTGTACTACCTCGTATTTATTGGAAAACTTTGACCATAGATTTACCTAAGAAAATGCCAATGCATGTCATAAAAAATTATACCATTTGAAATTATGTTCAAATAATATGAATCCAAGGATATAATTTTTTGTGACATGCATTAACATTTTGTCAGTTAAATCTATGGTCAAATTTTGATACTACAAAATAGGAAGAGTAAACCAGGACGGAGGTAGTGCTTGCTCTTAGGGTAACCATAGAGTTACTAGTCTAAGTTACTTTCCACTATGACTAGCCTAGGCTACTATAGTAGTACAACAAAAAACAATGCAGGTGATCACGTGAGAAAAAAATACTAAAAACATTTCTTTTGGTGCAGTGCGTAGATGCAGTTTTGAACACTACACTTGTCATCGTAATTTGGGAAAATTACGAAAAAATTGAGCTACGTTGTGATTACCGTTTACTAATAGGAAATAAGTTTGACCTCGATGAGTAGCTTCTCCGTGCACGGAAAGGATGTTAGGAATCCAACAACTTGATCCAGATTGTGGCCGATGGATTTTATTGCCAAGATCTTCACTGTGCGCATAGACTGGGTCAAGCTTGTGGGAATCATTTTCTAGATGATAGTCGTAAATACATCAAGAAGAAATTTAAAAATGTGAATTTCAAGTAGACGGAGAAGAAGATGAGTGCTGTACCTGAACGATTACAGATCCAGTAAAGAGTTCGGAGAATTTTGCAGACGAGTACACCAACGCTGTCAATTTCGGCGCGTCAATGACCCTGATTTTTGTTGGACCTTCTAGATCAGATACAAGCAATCTCTCAAGGAAAGGCGCATTCTCAATGACAATAACGTGGAACAGCTGGAGTGATCTCTTCCCAATTGATGTCTTGTTGCGGGGCCAGCAAGACACATAAATCCATCGAAGATTCGTCGAGGCGATGTGGACGCTAATGAACCCGTGGATCTGCTCAAGACGAAGGTACTCAAGCGCAGTACAGCTGCGGAGCAGGTGCTCCATAGCCTTCTTCGAGATGCCAACGTCGAAGAGGTCGAGCTGCTTGAGTTGAGGGAGAAGAAGGGCGGGCGCGACATTAATCTGGGGAAGATAGCAGGAGCTGAAGCTGGCGTGGTGCAGCGTTGGCGTGAGGCGGAGCGCGGACGGCGGCAGATAGCGACATCGTCCAGCTTCGAAGCTGAGCTCCTCGAGCTGATCTAGGGCGGGGGATAAGAACCACTCGTCGAACTTGGATTGGACCTTGCAGTTGGTACTGAACATGCGGATGTCAAGGCGTCTGGCTAGCCCAGGGTGCGATGAAAGGATCTTGGAGACTACGGCCATGCGTTTGCAATCCCCATCGCAGAGGCAGCTAGCGATGGTGAGGTTGAGGGGGACGCAGCGCTAGAGGGGGGCGCCACCGCCGGGAGATCAGGGTGGTCCGCACGACAGATTTGGTGGGGAGGAGGCCGATGATGACGAGCAGCATGTCGTCGGGGAGGCTGCTGATGAAGTCCAGGCTCGCCGGATGCGGTTTTGGCTTGAGCCGCCTCTGCTTGTTGGCTGCCTCACCGTCCATCTCAGCCGGCGGCGACGCCGGTGTACACGTGTGTTGGTGTGTGTTATGTGCTGGCCTACTAGGTGTGCGCGAGTGCGTCCTTCTGTGCATGCCGCCGCGCAGTGGTGAATTGTGCGCGAGTGCGTCCTTCACGCGAAAGAAGTGTGCCCTCAATTTACTAGCGTGCGGGGTGCTACCCCGAGTGGTTTCAACTTTGTTTACTTCACCGCATGTCAGATGGGCCTCTAGTTTACTTATTTTCACCCACTGCCACATGGGCCAGCACACAAAGATAGAGAACACGAGCTGACAAGGCAGCATGTGGACTGGTTGACCGGTCAACTAAACAATATACGGAGCTATACGCTGACACAGTGACCGTATAATCCGTCGGTATAGAGAGTTCGAGTGAGAGGGGAGGCCCGTGAGAGATAGCAGAGAGAGAGAGAAAGAGCTACTCCCTCCGTTCGATAATGTAGTGCCAACATTTTTTTTAAATTCAAACTTTTGAAACTTTGACCAAGTTTATAAAGAAATTACTTATATCTACTATACCAAAGATAAATTATAGTATGAAGTAAGTATATGTTGTGATGAATCTAATGATCGTTCCAGATGTATATGTTTTTCTCCACATATACCTGGTCAAACTTTTCTGAGGTTTGACTTTTCAAAACATCCATATGCTTATGGACGTGAGAGAGTACCTAACTAGAGAGAGTGTGTGTGAAATAGAAAGAGTGACTAAAAAAAGTGTGTGTGCGTGTGTGAAAGAGGCATGGACAACACACGATAAAAGTAGAGAAAAAAGCATGTGTGTCTTATGCAAACATATCACACATGCATCTTCGACAGGGGAAGCAAGGTGAGGAGATAGTGTGTGGTTGTTTGAAACCGAGAGAGAAAGACCCCTAGCACGTGGCCAAGAGGGGTCTGACAAACAAGGGAGAGAGGTCGAGAGAGACGTACGGAGAAAATGCAGACATGGGGAGGAGAGAGTGTATGTTTGTCATAGAGAGATCCCCTAGAGATTGTGATGGGACTACCTGATGGGAGATCAAGTGAAAAGGTGTGTGCGCGATAGAAGATACCCCGAGAGATATCGAGATAGACGTATGGATGGAAGGAGACAATACGTGTGTTCCTGATGGCCAGTGAGAGATAATCATACTTAGGGCGGGAGTGTGTGCGCCTATGATGGAGTGAGGGATTATGGTACTTAGGGGGGTGCGTGTCACATAGAGAGAGAACAAGGGCGGAGAGTGTTAGATGGGTCTATGTAGCGCGAGCGAGACATGTGTATGTGTGAACTAGGGAAATATAAAGTTTGAGAGAGATAGAGGAGCCTCGATAAGGCTGAGTGGTACGTCAGATAGCTGAGAGGTGGAAAGAGATATTCCATCCGCTCGATAATACAGTGTATATAAATTTTTTAGAAGTCGAACTTTGGAAACTTTGACCAGGTTTACGCAAATGTTATTTATATCTACAATACCAAAGATACATCATACGAAACTACATCTCATGATGAATCTAATGGTATATGTTTGCCGTTCTAGATGTAAATGTTTTTCTCCACGTACATGGTCAAACTTTGTGATGTTTGACTTTTCAATAAATCTATATGCTATGGACCGAAGATTCGAGAGAGATCAAGTGCGTGTGAAGGAGAATGAGTGAGTGTGCAAAAAGAGTATGTGTGTGAAAGAGAAAGGGACAACAAACGATAATTAGAGAGAGAACGTGTTTGTTCGTTTCTTGTGCAAACATATCACGCATGCATCTCCGAGATAGAAAAGCGAGGTGAGGACATACACGAAGATAGCTAGTGCATGATTGTTTGCAACGGAGAGAGACACCCCTATAGCACATGTCCAATAGAGGTCCAGCCAACAAGGAACAAAGGTCAAGAGGGACACATGGAGAACATGGACGCATGGGGAGGGAGAGAGGGTGTGTTTGTGATAGATAGATCCCCTCGAGATCGTGAGGGGATTATATGGGTGGGAGATCGAGGGACGAGGTGTGCGCGCGATAGAAAGATGCCCCGAGAGAAATCGAGATAGACCATGCACATGTTTGTGATGGAGACTAAGATTAGCTAGTCATATACATATAGGGGGGACTGCGTGTTCCTACAATTGAGTGAGAGACCATCATACTTGGCTAGGCATGAGATTGTGTGTGTGAGATGGAGAGAGAACGAGGGAGAGAGATAGAGTTTTAGATGGGTCTATCGAGTGCGAGTGAGATATGCATGTGTATGTGTGACCCAGGGAGATGGAGAGTTTGAGAGAGAGAGAGGGAAGAGCTCCGAGACGATAGAGTGGTGCGTGAGAGAGTTACGGGCAACAGGCCAAGGAATTTGTGTGCGTACGATGACTGCACCCAAGATATTTAGCTTGGACTAGAGAATCATACATAGTGTGCGGGAGAGACATATAGATGGAGTATATATGCATGCGAACTAGAAAGACCCCCCCCCCCACACAAAGAGAGAGATAGAGAGATGGAGAGAGAGGGAGAGGGACCAAGAAGGTTTGTGTGTTGGATGTGTGCGACATAATTGAAGATTGTCAACGAGAGAGAGAGCAGGAGTCCGGGAGAGGGGGAGGTCGCGTTTTATGCATCAAAGACTGATATAAACCATGTTTTGATATAAACTTGCATTCAAATATTTAAATTGGAGAACATGTTGTCTGCAATCCACACATGAACGGAGATATGCGTATATCAAACAAGTTCATTAATTTGACTTTCAACATGTTCATGGAGTACTATAATACTATACAACATGCTACTCGATTGAGGTGTTCAATTTTGGATTTAGTTCACTATTTTGACCTGGTGAACGAGCTATTTCATTGAATCGAGATATTTCATTTTGGGTTTGATTCCCGTTTTTGAGTGGGTCAATTATTTGTCATATAGTAAATCGTTAGCAACGAGAATGTAAAAACACATTACTCCCGAGCATCATCTCTCCATCTAAAAAAGAAGTGGCAACCTAATATTTCAAAATTTGATTCGAATCGACTTGGTAAGGTAGACGTGGATGCTCGTTCTCCCAAAATTTGAATGAACCGTTCAACACCATCTTCTCGGTGGAATTCGCCAGAGCAAATAAATGGGAGACGCGAAATTACCGACATATGTGGGACACGCATAAATTGGCCCGTTGTACAAGGAGGGTAGGTTCTTAACTTCATCCAAACGCGCCTTCTCCTCGGCCAAAATGACATGTGCTGAATAATTCATAAACTATGGTTGGCGAAACACCCTCTCCTCGCCCGAAATCGCTCGTGCCGATTATTTCAAAACACGCCCTCCTCGCCCGAAATAGCTCGTGCCCACTATTTCAAAACACGCCTCCTCGCCCGAAATAGCTCGCGCACACTATTTTAACACGCCCGAAATAGCCCGAAATCGCTCGCGCCCACTATTTGGGAGAAGCAAAGTTACTCTACTATCCCTGACCCTCAGTACAAAGACCCAAGCCGAGAAGCCTAAAGGCAGGGGTAGAACTGTAACCCCCCCCCCAACACACACATTTAAGACAAATGCGTCCATAAGACATGTTTCCCCCTCCCAATTCCCCATTCATACCTCGTGGGCGCCAAATCACCTTCTCCCCGGAAGCTCCCTTCTCCCGAGCCGCGAAACCTCAGCCGCTCCTCCATGGCGCCCCCACCACACCGAATTCACAGCCGCCCTCCTCCCTAATGCCGGAGACGTTGTCCATTTGCCGTCGTGCACTGGGTCGTGTGCCTTTTACTCCGTGCTGCCAGATCTGCCTCGATGACGGCCGCGTGAACTGTACCGGAGCCGATTCACCCCCGCCGTTGTTCATGGCGCCGGAGCGGCTCCAACTTTGGATCCGTCCAGAGCCCCGGCGCTGCTTCCCCGTAGCCGTTGACTGTCGCGACATCTCTGCTTCCCTGCCGCCGGTAGCCACCGCAACCGCGCCGGCCTCACCGACTTGGAAGCTGGAGCTGCCTACTTCACTGGGCCGCCAGATAGGTCGCACCCTCATGTCAAATCACTTTATTTAGGCGTCAGTTGTCTGAATTTTTATTCTGGGCCAATCGATTCCCAACGGAAAGCAACACCCCTCGAGGCGGCGGAGCTCCTAGGCTGCTGGTTGGCTGGTGTCTAACGTAAGGGTGCGGGGGCGCAAGTTCGTCGCGGAAGCAGCGCTTAGATGGCTATCTTAGAGTTGCATGGGTTGAAGGTACTGCCGCCGCTGGATCTGGATGACGGCGAGTCTTTGTGGATTGGCTTGGGGGCGGCACAACCACGGCAGTGCGGCGGGATGGGGAGCGGGGTTTTGGTCGGGGCCACGGACGGCAGAGGCAGGCTGCTCTGCTGGTGGTCGCTGGCTCTTTGGGGAAGATTCCGAACAGTGTCAGCCGGGAGGCACAAGACGGCCATCAAGCCATCTGGCATAGATCGGACAATACCAAAATAAAATAAAATCGTGTGACCCCAATTTAGTCTTCAGTCAACAGACGTGTGACCACTCTCGTACCTTGCTGTTGATCTCTTAGGGTATTTCTTCAGATCAGAGAGATGTGTCGTTCTTAACATTATGCGTTTTCTGCATCTTCAGCCACACCGTCTTCCGACTCACCGCAGCTGCTCCAACAAGGGAAGCATACACTAGAAGGGAGCTATAGTCCCCACTCAACAGTTCCTGCATCGAATGCGCGTGCCCGACATGGACAACCACAACAATTGCAGGGCCATCGGCAAGTCAGCACATGATGCTCACTCCTACGGATGGCGGCCAGATAGGTTGTACCCTCATCTTACTTGTGTGCTACATTTATGACTTTGTTATTCATCTCAGCATGGAAAATAGATTACCATATTTCACTGTATATTCATCCTGGTCTCTTATGGGTCTTGTTCAGGAGTTAACATTGTTCCATAGTTCAGCTAAGAGACTTGTTCTTTAGGTAACGTTGTTCCATAATTATCATCCACTAGCAAAGTGGCCCGCTCGATGTGCGGGCTAGAATTCTTTGAAGTTTAATAATTAAAACAAATTATTTTATTTGTGTAAAGAAAATTTGGAACCGAGTGTGATGACATTTATAATCATTTGTCTTTATTATCGTTTGTTTGTCAAGGATGATTGTAAACATGATTTTACCCTTAGACATATGTTTGGTATTTTTTTCATGATAAGATGAGAATAATTTCTCTTTCATTTTTTGGAAATATTGGGTGAAGACTTTCTCATCGAATTTTTTGGGAGCACCTCCCCAGCCCGTGGGTTTGCCGGATGTGGCCGTAGGATCTTGTTGATAGTTTGTACCGACTTGACATGAAATTGTACTTTTATATGCATACTTCAAATATCAATGATTGGTACAGGTTTAATATGTTTTCTTTATGATCATGTAATATATATTTTGATTTGTTCAGAACATTTTGCAGCATAGAAAATTAGACTATAATTTAGTATTTACTTTGAGCGCACTTATGTGAACTCCACCTGTTTTTAGGGGTGTACAATACTGTACGCAATCACTGTTTAATAGTAGGAAATTTTGGTTTTTTTAGAAAAAATGATTTTTTTTTTCTGGTGGAAGCCCAAGTTGGTGTTTCAAGTGTAGACAGCGTGCACGCATTGTTTCTGGTGGAAGCCCAATAAGATCACTTCTCTCGCACTCACACATCACACACCTCACAGTCTCACCATTCCTAAAAAAATTCAGTCTCACCGCTCAATAAAAAAATGAGTCTCACACGGTGCTCTTGCCTGATCCCCTTTTCATCTTGTTCTATCCCCTCTGTACAAATTTTGTTCCACCCGAGGCTGCGGATTTAATTCCGAACACCACCTCAGTTTCCCCTCTTGATTCCTTGCCGTGACCTTGCTCTTACACACCTGCACGCACGGGGTGGCCATCTCGTGTGCCTAATTTGGCTCCCTGTACGCCTCCTCGATCTGCTAAGCCGAACGGCGATGGAGGGTTAGCAGGGCTCGATGAGAAGCTGCACAATGGAGGAGGCGAGCTTGTCGATCTTGAAGTGCCGCGGTCGACGGCGTCCTTGGAGGCGACGTGGGCGTTGATTTCGTCTCGCACATCCAACTTGAATCCACCTCAATTGTGAGGATGCTGGCGGCGTGTCTTCCATCGCATCGTGGCCGTCCCGGAGCGAGGCGCCCCGGCACGTCATCTTCATCCTACTTCGGCGGCTCATTATTCACCTGCAGGTCCCCCCTTCTTCCTTTCCAGCCTATCTCATACTCGTATATTTTTTTCTTGTTTCATATAATGTACATTAAGGTACGACTTGTTAGTGAAATATGTAAATCTATTTATGCCCCATACACTTTTTCCGTACTTGGGAGTGGCATCTGAAGTGTTAGGCCCCTTGTCCCCCTTCGTATTTAAAAAAATTAAGAAATTAATAAGTTCATTTGTAATTAGGTATAGTTTTACTATTTTCCAAAGATAGAATTAATTTTAATAAGTGAATATGAAAATGGGTGCTATTGCATTTTACATACAAACTATAACGATATGTGGATGTTGTCGCTATTGACTTGTACAATAGAATACGGTTTAAATATTAGATAATATATAGAGTCGACAATTGGTATTATTGAGCTATTTCGATCGAATGTTGATGCATGTTTCCAATACTTCTAGGAGTAGTAGATCATATTTGTTCTGCCATATCATGTTAGCATAGAAAATTCAATTTTATTTTGAGGATAGTTCGCACTGTACTAATTTTCCATCTACTTATGGTTATCCTTGTTATTAGTTCATTTGCTATAGAAAAGAAAGTAACAGGTCTGATAAAGTCAGCATGATATTACATGCAAGTGTTTTGAGTACCCCCTTTCTCTTATGTCTCTCATGAACTATGTGGAACACTCGGTCAACAATATCAGGTTTTTCCGATGCAGCTTGGCCTACTTCCTGTAGCATAGACTGTATCTCCGTCCAAGCTGCGTTCAACATGAATGTCACAAATAGGTATGCGTATCCAGCCCACTGACATATTGCCATAGGATCTTGGTAGTTTTGTGCTTTGTATCTTGGGCTATCTATGAAGCTGGATGGCACATGGCAGTTGTATTCTCTTTCATACCTGCTCACCTCTTGTATCTTCTCTTTCTATTGCCTCTTGCAAGCCAGCATATAATTCCGTTCTTAGGTTTCCTTGGTGTCTTTTGATCCAGTCCAGTTTGTACTGCAAAATGCATGCAAGGGCATCCACATTGAATTGTAGTTTAAGCTTTTGACACACCAGGAAGTGTTTTGATTGATTAGTATGGTGTTGTATATGACTCTCATAGTATTCCAAAATTGTTACATGCTTTCTCTTGCATTTTGCACCTTACCTTAATATGTAATGTATATTTCCTCTATATCTTCTCTGTAGGGGAATAATAATGGATACTGCATAGCCGTGAATTATGAATGGTTCTTTGATATTCTTCTCGGCCTTATCTCTTTGTACTGAACAATGATATCACATCCTTTTCTATTCCCTATTGTATCATTCATAATCAAGCCTGCAACTTTGGTTGCCATTCTGAGTGTTTTTGCTAGTCTATTATCTCTATCCAACATATTTTTAAGGCCCTCGACAGTATGACGATTGGTTGACTCCCTTTTGTATTCTGATGCTGACGCGTTAATCCTATTTTTACCTCATTTGTAGGGTCATAGGTGCATAACTGCGCTGTGCGTGTTTTATCTTTACCTTCAGGTAGTAGTGTTCCTATTTTGTGGTATTTTTAGCCATTCATTCCAAATACATAAGGTCCATGACCATTGTTTATTTTTATGTCTACCTTTCCTCCCGTTGATATGAAAGCGAACATGGACTTGTACAATCTGATTTTTTTTCATGTCGTTTTTTCACCTCTTTACATTGTGTTTCCTTAGCAATTTGGTGTTATCCAGCGGCTCTCTCAATAGTGCAAGTCAACCTTGCCTGTTGGTAGCATAATCTGAAAGATGGCATGTTCTCGCTCTACCTGAAGTTCTTTCTTCGTACCAGAAAATTGCATCACATCACTCACTTGCAACTTGGGTTTCTTACGTTCCAAATTTCCATATCTGCCCTCTCCAACGTCCTGTTACAAGTTTCCTAATTCAGCATCAATTTAAAATTCATACTGTCTAGTTGTTCTTGTTGGTACTGAAACAAACTTGATAGAACTTACATATTTGGTGGTTTTTTCTCTATCCTTGTTTTTTCTGTCATACACTTTGTGTTATTTTTAGTCGTTTACACGCCCCTAAAAGAAATATAAGGTTCTTGAATGTCCAAACTGTAGATCTTGATTGAACTTCCTTGATACTTACCTCTTAGTCATACCAGCCTGACTGATTATTGATTTTGTTTTTGTCACTGGTTCTGGATTGTTCTTTCTTCGTATTTTTCTTTTCCTATATAGTCTTACATCTCTAACTATCTCTGTTGTATTACTTGCCCTGCATAAGCATAAATACCATAGTAGAAATAAGAGATTTTTTAGGTGTGCATTGTACTGTCGTTTCTGTTCTTGCTGTTGGGAAAAGATTGAACTGTAAGAATAAGATAAGATTGTAATCTAGGATGCAAAGTTGATGTACAATAACCACCGAACAATCACAAAGGAAACTTAGGACATGAATGAAAAGCTTATTTGATTATGTTGTCATACCTTTTGTTTCTGTTGGTGCTTTTGAGAAAAGATTAAACTATATGTCATTTCTACACGATCTGTGCAGATGGTACTTACTGGAGGCTCGCTCGATCGATGGCGCAATTGAGGATATTAGGGGAACTTGCTTGCGAGAGTTCCTTTTCTTCTTTGAGGGAAAGCCATCATGGTGGTGTATATTAATTTGGAGTAACTGTAATAGCAACATTATGATGGGTACAAGTCTAACCTATCATGAGTTTGTCTATGGAATCATGAGATTGATTCTGAGATTGGTGTAAAGAATATGTGATAGGCCGTAAGATTGATTGTGAGATTAGTGTATATGGTATTGGAAACAAAAACAAAAGAGAATACATGCAAATGAACAGTGTAGGGTTGGATTGTATGGGAGAAGCGATTAACATACCTATCTTGGCTTGGGCCGTTGCTCATGCTGTATATTGTTGTGTGATCCACCTTGGACGGGCGACATGTGCCTTCCGATCCTATTTGCTTGAGTAAAAACTGAGATAGGAGGAAAGACGGAGGGGTGGAAGCCTAGATTGCTGACCTGAGAGGAGGAAGCATGTATACGTGGAAGCCTGGATCGTTCGTGTGGTATTTTGCCAAGGCAATGGCGGTGAAGATGATTTAGGCAAGCTAGGGTTCCTGAGCGTAGGTTTCTTCTGATTTTGTTAGATCGCTTCTTCTGTTCGTAAGTTGGCCTCGGTAGGTTCAGATTTTTTAAAGGAAAAAAGGTAGACGTGAGGGAAGTTTTTTTCCCACTATATCTTATAACACAATGGCAATGGTGGGTAATTTTAAAGTCAAATCTAATCTAATGGGCATATTTTTTTGGACTATTAAATTAACGGTTAGATGTTTCTAATTTTTTGGTAATTTTTAGACTAATTTCTTTTTTCTGGTTAGTCCATAAAGTACCTTTTATATATAATAGATTAGCCAATGCTATCCCACAGGCTGGTGATTATAGTATTATACCACTTCTAGTATTACCTATGTTGTTCTTTAATACTTTTGTGTGCCATCTAGTTAACCTCGAGTACAAACGATACATATTCTGTAGCTTTCATCTGTCCCTTTAGTGTTTGAGACCTATTGCTGCTAGTTAACCCCAGTCCTACTATTTAGTCGTCTCTTACATGCACTCTTTACATAAATCTAACTACTAGTTGTCTTCCATGCATGTCAGATATAATTGCACACACTAATTTATCCACAAGAACCTCACGGAGCAATGTAACGGCCAACAAACTTGACGTCAATGATACCCAATATGATGGAACATGTAAAGGCAGTTCTTCACAAGACTTGCAGAAAGATGATGAATCCTATTCACCCCACAAGGTCCTTGCTCTAAGTTGGCCCATGATATGGGTATAGCATGCATATAATGTCCTGGAGTGCATCTACTCTGTTGCAATGCCTTGTGCTTAGCCTGCTGATCATGCATGTAAATATGGCATGCCTTCCTGTTTTCAGTACCTATTCCATTCATGATAACATGTTTTCAAATTCAAATACTGTCATTCTACTCTATCGCAATGCGAACTGCTTACTTTGGACATCATGCTTCTGAATATCTTATATATTGTTATTCATTAGTATGTACTTCATCCATCTACCATACCATGTTCTTTTTTTTACATTTAAGTGTTGTTCTAGTGGTCTCTTGCAATGCCATCTTAGTTTACCAATCATACCTTTTATATGCTGCCTTAGTGTTTTTCTATATGTATTCCGCTAGCATACAGTTTTACATTCAAGTAGTGTTTTTTACACTGTTGTCCTGTCGTATCCCTAGCTCTTACATCATACTCCCTCCGTCCGGATTACATGTCGCAGAAATGGATAAAACTGGATGTATATAGAACTGAAATACGCCTAGACCCATCCATTTATTTCCGGATGGAGGGAATACATGTCAATATGTCATGCCTTTCTATTCTTCAGTACCTATTCCATCTCTGCTGTAGCATGTTTTACAATTGAAGCACCATTCTTCTATATAAGGCATGCAAGGGGAAGACGGCTATGTTAGAATCTGAATGGTTGCAAACCAGGTCTTTGCAAAAGATCCAAACGCCAGGAGATAATAAACAAACTCCAGTTTTCATAGATACTGCTCCAGCAAAGAGAAACCCAATTCCCACTGATAATAAGCAGATTCTAGTGGCCAAAGAACTAGTCCGCTCCAGTCCAACAAAAATATGTCAACTCCATTCTAAGAAGTGTGTGCGTATCTTCGCACAATAAAATTTTGTAGCATTCTGATCATATTTTCTACATGTTTCTTACCCATCTTTCTTTTAGAAAATAAGGTAAAACGATAGAAGACTTCCTCCATTGGGATCGTATTCGAGGAAAGTATCTTGCGGGAATTCTTTGTGCTCCAATGCTGATGTAAGTACCTATTGTATATCACACTACTGGAATTAGGATCTTTGCCGTCAGCCTGTTCTTTGCCGTCTGCTAGCTGACGACAAAGGAGGTCTTTTCCATCAGCATACAGAAGGCTGACGGCAAAGAACTAGCTGACGACAAAGAGCTTGTTTGCCGTCAGCGAGCTCCTTGCCGTCTTCTAGCGGACGGCATAGAAGCTTTGCCGTCTGCTAGCGTACGGCAAAGAGGGAGGGTGGCCCACTGGCTGTCAACCCCTAACGGGCCCCCTCTTTGCCATCTGCTAGCAGACGGCAACACTTCCTTGCTGTCTGCTAGCAGACGGCAAAGGTGGGGCGGACGACAAAGCTTGAAAATTGACTTAACGGCCGCGCCCCGCCGTCGCCCTCTCTCTCTGTCTCTCTCCTCTTTCTTCTCCCTCGTGCCACCCCGCGCCGTCGCCGCCGCACCCTTCCCGCGTCGTCGCTGCCCCGTCACCGCCCCCTCCCCGCCCCGTGGCCGCCCCCTCTATGCCTCCCCACCCCCCTCCTGAGCCTCCCTACCGCTGCCTCCCGGCCGCAGCCGCAGGTCGACCGCCCCCCGAGGAGCGCCGCCCATTGTCGGTGTCAAAACCGGCGGATCTCGGGTAGGGGGTCCCGAACTATATGTTTAAGGATGATGGTAATAAGAGACGGGGGACACAAGGTTTACCCAGGTTCGGGCCCTCTCTATGGAGGTAATACCCTACTTCCTGCTTGATTGATCTTGATGAATATGAGTA
The DNA here is from genome assembly GCF_018294505.1 of Triticum aestivum. NCBI lineage: Eukaryota > Viridiplantae > Streptophyta > Magnoliopsida > Poales > Poaceae > Triticum > Triticum aestivum. Next base: position 87,494,029 of record NC_057805.1, read on the forward strand.
TTACAAGAGTTGATCTACCACGAGATCGTAATGGCGAAACCCTAGAAGTCTATGACTACGATAATGAGTATTCGGTCCTATAGACCTAACCCTCCAGTTTATTTAGACACCGGAGGGATCTAGGGTTACACAAAGTCGGTTACAGAGAAGGGAATCTTCATATTTGATCGCCAAGCTTGCCTTCCACGGCAAGGAGAGTCCCATCCAGACATGTAGAGAGTCTTCGGTCTTCGTATCTTCACGGCCCATCAGTCCGGCCCATGGCTAACAGGCCGGACGCCCGAGGACCCCTTAGTCCAGGACTCCCTCAGTAGCCCCCGAACCAGGCTTTCAACAACGATGTGTCCAGCGCGCTGATAGTCTTCGGCATTGCAAGGTGGGTTCCTCCTCTGATGACTTCAACGAGATGTATTCGGCGTTCCATTTAATGTTGCACTCCTCGTCTTCTGTGTATCCACAACTTTGGCTTCCACGTGTCAGGCGAATACGAGAGGTTAGGGCATTTTTGCACATAACACCCTGGCCATGAAAGAGAGAATCTATTTAAAGAGATTGGATCTTAGATCCATTCGGCACCACGCGGAAAAATCCTCAGAGATTGCCAGGAAAGACCATTCCAACATGGCCAGTGCACCCAGCTCCTCCTCCCGTCCCTGCGGCCCAAGAAAAGGCGAGTGGGAGAGGTGCTCCGTATCCCATGGCCAGCTGGAGAAACTGCAAACACAGGGATTTCTTCCTCCTGCGGATTTGGTCCCTGTTCGAGCAGGATTGACCGTTTTCAATGGCGGGGCTCAGGCTAAAGATTTCCCCAATCCATCCGGGGGGAACGAGTGTGCTTCATCCCTTATTTGCTGAGAGGTGTCGGATTTCCAATTCATCCATTCCTTCACGGGCTTCTGGAGTATTATGGCCTCCAACTGCACAATTCACGCCGGCCTCGATCCTGCACATCACGGGTTACGTCGCCCTTTGCGAGATATTCCTGGGTTGTGAGGCCCATTTTGAATTGTGGAGAAAGTTATTCTGTCTCGTCCCACGCAACCACGAGGGATTGATACGTCTCCAACGTATCTATAATTTTTGATTGCTCCATGCTATATTATCTTCTGTTTTGGACATTATTGGGCTTTATTATTCACTTTTATATTATTTTTGGGACTAACCTATTAACTGGAGGCCCAACCCAGAATTGCTGTTTTTTGCGTATTTTAGAGTTTCGCAGAAAAAGAATATCGAACGGAGTCCAAACGGAATGAAACCTTCGGAAATGTGATTTTCAGAACAAACATGATCTAGGAGACTTGGACCCTACGTCAACCAACCAACAGGGAAGCCACGAGGTAGGGGGCGCGCCTACCCCCCCAGGCACGCCCTCCACCCTCGTGGGCCCCCTGTTGCTCCACCGACGTACTCCTTCCTCCTATATATACCTACGTACCCCCAAACTACCAGATACCTGCCAAAAACCTAATTCCACTGCCGCAACCTTCTGTACCCACGAGATCCCATCTTGGGGCCTGTTCTGGAGCTCCGCCGGAGGGGGCATCGATCACGGAGGGCTTCTACATCAACACCATAGCCCCTCCGATGAAGTGTGAGTAGTTTACCTCAGACCTTCGGGTCCATAGTTAGTAGCTAGATGGCTTCTTTTCTCTTTTTGGATCTCAATACAATGTTCTCCCCCTCTCTCGTGGAGATCTATTCGATGTAATCTTCTTTTGCGGTGTGTTTGTTGAGACCGATGAATTGTGGGTTTATGATCAAGTTTATCTATGAACAATATTTGAATCTTCTGAATTCTTTTATGTGTGATTGGTTATCTTTGCAAGTCTCTTCGAATTATCAGTTTGGTTTGGCCTACTAGATTGATCTTTCTTGCAATGGGAGAAGTGCTTAGCTTTGGGTTCAATCTTGCGGTGTCCTTTCCAGTGAGAGTATGGGCAGCAAGGCACGTATTGTATTGTTGCCATCGAGGATAACAAGATGGGGTTTTTATCATATTGCTATCGAGTAATTTGTTCACCCATCGTAAAATACTTATGCTATTGAGAGAAGCCACTAGTGAAACCTATGGTCCCCCGGGTCTATCTTCATCATATTAATCTTCCGACACTTAGTTATTTCCGTTGCTTTTTATTTTGCTTTTACTTTATTTTGCATCTTTATCATAAAAATACCAAAAATATTATCCTATCATATCTATCAGATCTCACTCTCGTAAGTGACCGTGTAGGGATTGACAACCCCTTATCGCGTTGGTTGCGAGGATTTATTTGTTTTGTGTAGGTACGAGGGCGTAGCCTCCTACTGGATTGATACCTTGGTTCTCAAAAACTGAGGGAAATACTTACGCTACTTTGCTGCATCACCCTTTCCTCTTCAAGGGAAAACCAAAGCAGTGCTCAAGAGGTAGCAAGAAGGATTTCTGGCGCCGTTGCCGGGGAGGTCTATGCAAAAGTCAACATACCAAGTACCCATCACAACCCTTATCTCCCGCATTACATTATTTGCCATTTGCCTCTCGTTTTCCTCTCCCCCACTTCACCCTTGCCGTTTTATTCGCCCTCTTTTTTCCGTTCGCCTCTTTTTCGCTTGTTTCTCGTTTGCTCGTGTGTTGGATTGCTTGTTTGTCATGATGGCTCAAGATAATACCAAATTATGTGACTTGACCAATACCAACAATAATGATTTCCTTAGCACTCCGATTGCTCCTCTTACCGATACTGAATCTTGTGAAATCAATGCTGCTTTGTTGAATCTTGTCATGAAAGATCAATTCGCCGGCCTTCCTAGTGAAGATGCCGCTAATCATCTAAATAGCTTCGTTGATTTGTGTGATATGCAAAAGAAGAAAGATGTTGATAATGATATTGTTAAATTGAAGCTATTTCCTTTTTCGCTTAGAGATCGTGCTAAAGCTTGGTTTTTGTCTTTGCCTAAAAATAGTATTGATTCTTGGAATAAGTGCAAAGATGCTTTCATCTCTAAGTATTTTCCTCCCGCTAAGATCATCTCTCTTAGAAACGATATCATGAATTTTAAGCAACTTGATCATGAACATGTTGCACAAGCCTGGGAGAGGATGAAATTAATGATACGTAATTGCCCCACTCATGGTTTGAATTTGTGGATGATTATACAAAATTTTTATGCCGAATTGAATTTCGCTTCTAGAAATCTTTTAGATTCGGCCGCGGGAGGCACTTTTATGGAAATCACTTTAGGATAAGCTACTAAACTCCTAGATAATATTATGGTTAATTATTCTCAATGGCACATTGAAAGATCTACTAATAAAAAAATGCATGCGATAGAAAAAAATAATGTTTTGAGTGGAAAGATGGATGAACTTATGAAATTATTTGCTAGTAAGAGTGTTTCTTCTGATCCTAATGATATGCCTTTGTCTACTTTGATTTAGAATAATAATGAATCTATGGATGTGAATTTTGTTGGTAGGAATAATTTTGGTAACAACGCGTATAGAGGAAACTTTAATCCTAGGCCTTATCCTAGCAATTCCTCTAATAATTATGGTAATTCCTACAACAATTCTTATGGAAATTTTAATAAGATGCCCTCTGAATTTGAGACTAGTATTAAAGAGTTTATGAATTCGCAAAAGAATATCAATGCTTTGCTTGAAGAAAAATTGCTTAAAGTTGATGAATTGGCTAGGAACGTTGATAGAATTTCTCTTGATGTTGATTCTTTAAAACTTCGATCTATTCCTCCTAAGCATGATATCAATGATTCTCTCAAATCCATGAGAATTTCCATTAATGAGTGCAAAGAAAGAACCGCTAGGATGCGTGCTAAGAAAGATTGCTTTATGAAAGCGTGTTCTTCAAATTTCTATGAAAATAAAGATGAAGATCTAAAAGTTATTGATGTGTCCCCTATTAAATCTTTGTTTTGCAATATGAATCTTGATAATGATGGGACTGAATATGATCCACCTTTACCTAGAAGGCGTTCCAAAAATTCGGAGTTTTTAGATCTTGATGCTAAAATTGATAAAAGTGGGATTGAAGAAATCAAAACCCTAGATATTAATAAACCCACTATTTTGGATTTCAAGGAATTTAATTATGATAATTGCTCTTTGATAGATTGTATTTCCTTGTTGCAATCCGTGCTAAATTCTCCTCATGCTTATAGTCAAAATAAAGCTTTTACCAAACATATCGTTGATGCTTTGATGCAATCTTATGAAGAAAAGCATGAGTTGGAAGTTTCTATCCCTAGAAAACTTTATGATGAGTGGGAACCTACTATTAAAATTAAGATTAAGGATCATGAGTTCTATGCTTTATGTGATTGGGTGCTAGTGTTTCCACTATTCCCAAAACTTTGTGCGATTTGCTAGGTTTCCGTGATTTTGATGATTGTTCTCTAAACTTGCACCTTGCGGATTCCACTATTAAGAAACCTATGGGAAGAATTAATGATGTTCTTATTGTTGCAAATAGGAACTATGTGCCTGTAGATTTTATTGTTCTTGATATAGATTGCAATCCTTCATGTCCTATTATTCTTGGTAGACCTTTCCTTAGAACGATTGGTGCAATTATTGATATGAAGGAAGGGAATATTAGATTCCAATTTGCATTAAAGAAAGGCATGGAACACTTCCCTAGAAAGAAAATAAAATTACCATATGAATCTATCATGAGAGCCACTTATGGATTGCCTACCAAAGATGGCAATACCTAGATCTATCCTTGCTTTTATGCCTAGCTAGGGGCGTTAAACGATAGCGCTTGTTGGGAGGCAACCCAATTTTATTTTTAGTTTTCTGCTTTATGCTTCTGTTTAGGAATAAATATTTGTTCTAGCCTCTGGTTAGATGTGTTTTTATGTTTTAATTAGTGTTTGTGCCAAGTTAAACCTATAGGATCTTCTTGGATGATAGTTATTCGATCTTGCAGATATTTCCAGAAACTTTCTGTTGACGAAAATAATTGTTAAAAATCACCAGAACGTGATAAAATATTGATTCCAATTGGTGCTGATCAATAAAACAATTGTCTAGGTCTTCCTATTTTGGCTGATTTTTTAGAGTTCCAGAAGTTTGCGTTAGTTACAGATTACTACAGACTGTTCTGTTTTTGACAGATTCTGTTTTTCGTGTGTTGTTTGCTTATTTTGATGAATCTATGGCTAGTAAAAGAGTTTATAAACCATAGAGAAGTTGGAATACAGTAGGTTTAACACCAATATAAATAAAGAATGAGTTCATTACAGTACCTTGAAGTGGTCTTTTGTTTTATTTCGCTAACGGAGCTCACGAGATTTTCTGCTGAGTTTTGTGTTGTGAAGTTTTCAAGTTTTGGGTGAAAGATTTGATGGATTATGGTAAAAGGAGTGGCAAGAGACTAATCTTGGGGATTCCCATGGAACCCCCAAGATAATCTAAGGACACCATAAATCCAAAGCTTGGGGATGCCCCGGAAGGCATCCCCTCTTTCGTCTACTTCCATCGGTAACTTTACTTGGAGCTATATTTTTATTCACCACATGATATGTGCTTTGCTTGGAGCGTATTGTATTATTTGAGTCTTTATTTGTTAGTTTACCACAGTCATCTTTGCTGAACACACCTTCTGAGAGAGACACACATGATTCAGAAATTATTAGAATACTTTATGTGCTTCACATATACCTTTTGAGCTATACAGTTTTGCTCTAGTGCTTCACTTATATCTTTTAGAGCACGGTGGTGGATTTGTTTTATAGAAACTATTGATCTCTCATGCTTCACTTATATTATTTTGAGAGTCTTAAAATAGCATGGCAATTTTCTTTAATTAATATCATGATAAAATTGATGCTTGATAATTGTTTTGAGATATAAAGGTGGTAATATCATAGTTGTGCTAGTTGAGTAATTGTGGAATTGAAAAATACATGTGTTGGAGTTTGTGATTCCCGTAGCATGCACGTATGGTGAACCGTTATGTAACAAAGTCGGAGCATGAAGTATTTGTTGATTGTCTTCCTTTGTGTGGAGGTCGGGACCACGCGATGGTTAACTCCTACCAACCCTTCCCCTAGGAGCATGCGTAGTAGTACTTTGCTTCGAGGGCTAATAAATTTTTGCAATAAGTATATGAGTTCTTTATGACTAATGTGAGTCCATGGATTATACGCACACTTACCTTTCCGCAATTTTCTAGCCTTTTCGGTACCGCGCATTGCCCTTTCTCACCTTGAGAGTTGGTGCAAACTTCGCCGGTGCATCCAAACCCCGTGATATGATACGCTCTATCACACATAAACCTCCTTATATCTTCCTCAAAACAGCCACCATACCTACCTATCATGGCATTTCCATAGCCATTCCAAGATATATTGCCATGCAACTTTCCACCGTTTCATTTATCATGACATGCTCCATCATTGTCATATTGCTTTCCATGATCATGTAGTTGACATTGTATTTGTGGCAAAGCCACCGTTTATAATTCTTTCATACATGTCACTCTTGATTCATTGCATATCCCGGTACACCGCCGGAGGCATTCATATACAGTCATATTTTGTTCTAAGTATTGAGTTGTAATTCATGAGTTGTAAGTAAATAAAAGTGTGATGATCATCATTATTAGAGCATTGTCCCAAGTGAGGAAAGGATGATGGAGACTATGATTCCCCCACAAGTCGGGATGAGACTCCGGACTAAATAAAAAAAATAGGCCATAAAAAATAGAAAAGGCCCAAATAAAAAATGAGAGAAAAAGAGAGAAGGGACAATGTTACTATCCTTTTACCACACTTGTGCTTCAAAGTAGCACCGTGATCTTCTTAATAGAGAGTCTCTCATTTTGTCACTTTCATATACTGGTGGGAAATTTCATTATAGAACTTGGCTTGTATATTCCAAAGATGGGCTTCCTCAAATGCCCGAGGTCTTTGTGAGCAAGCAAGTTGGATGCACACCCACTTAGTTTCTTTTTGAGCTTTCATACACTTATAGCTCTAGTGCATCCGTTGCATGGCAATCCCTACTCCTCACATTAGCATCAATTGATGGGCATCTCCATAGCCCGTTGATTAGCCTCGTTGATGTGAGACTTTCTCCTTTTTTGTCTTCCCACATAACCCCTACCATTATACCTTATTCCACCATAGTGCTATATCCATGGCTTGCGCTCGTGTATTGCGTAAGAGTTGAAAAGGCTGAAGCGCGTTAAAAGTATGAACCAATTGCTTGGCCAAAACCGGGGTCGTACATGATATGAATATTTTGTGTGGGGAAGATGGAGCATAGCCAGACTATATGATTTTGTAGGGATAACTTGCTTTGGCTATGTTATTTTGATAAGACATAATTACTTAGTTAGTATGCTTGAAGTATTATTTTTTTATGTCAACATTAAACTTTTATCTTGAATCATATCAAATCTGAACATTCATGCCACAATGAGAAGAATTACATTGAAATTATGCCAAGTAGCATTCCGCATCAAAAATTCTGTTTTTATCATTTACCTACTCGAGGACGAGCAGGAATTAAGCTTGGGGATGCTTGATACGTCTCCAACGTATCTATAATTTTTTATTGCTCCATGCTATATTATCTTCTGTTTTGGACATTATTGGGCTTTATTATTCACTTTTATATTATTTTTGGGACTAACCTATTAACCGGAGGCCCAGCCCAGAATTGCTGTTTTTTTGCGTATTTTAGAGTTTCGCAGAAAAAGAATATCGAACGGAGTCCAAACGGAATGAAACCTTCGGAAATGTGATTTTCAGAACAAACATGATCTAGGAGACTTGGACCCTACGTCAACCAACCAACAGGGAAGCCACGAGGTAGGGGGAGCGCCTACCCCCCCAGGCGCGCCCTCCACCCTCGTGGGCCCCCTGTTGCTCCACCGACGTACTCCTTCCTCCTATATATACCTACGTACCCCCAAACTACTAGATACCTGCCAAAAACCTAATTCCACTGCCGCAACCTTCTGTACCCACGAGATCCCATCTTGGGGCCTGTTCTGGAGCTCCGCCGGAGGGGGCATCGATCACGGAGGGCTTCTACATCAACACCATAGCCCCTCTGATGAAGTGTGAGTAGTTTACTTCAGACCTTCGGGTCCATAGTTAGTAGCTAGATGGCTTCTTTTCTCTTTTTGGATCTCAATACAATGTTCTCCCCCTCTCTCGTGGAGATCTATTCGATGTAATCTTCTTTTGCGGTGTGTTTGTTGAGACCGATGAATTGTGGGTTTATGATCAAGTTTATCTATGAACAATATTTGAATCTTCTGAATTCTTTTATGTGTGATTGGTTATCTTTGCAAGTCTCTTCGAATTATCAGTTTGGTTTGGCCTACTAGATTGATCTTTCTTGCAATGGGAGAAGTGCTTAGCTTTGGGTTCAATCTTGCGGTGTCCTTTCCAGTGAGAGTATGGGCAGCAAGGCACGTATTGTATTGTTGCCATCGAGGATAACAAGATGGGGTTTTTATCATATTGCATGAATTTATCCCTCTACATCATGTCATCTTGCTTAAGGCGTTACTCTGTTCTTATGAACTTAATACTCTAGATGCATGCTGGATAGCGGTCGATGTGTGGAGTAATAGTAGTAGATGCAGGCAGGAGTTGGTCTACTTGTCTCGGACATGATGCCTATATACATGATCATACCAAAAATATTATCCTATCATATATATCAGATCTCACTCTCGTAAGTGACCGTGTAGGGATTGACAACCCCTTGTCGCGTTGGTTGCGAGGATTTATTTGTTTTGTGTAGGGACGAGGGACTCGCGCGTACCCTCCTACTGGATTGATACCTTGGTTCTCAAAAACTGATGGAAATACTTACGCTACTTTGCTGCATCACCCTTTCCTCTTCAAGGGAAAACCAACGCAGTGCTCAAGAGGTAGCAGGGATCAATATTCGAAGTGGGCGGAGCCGAAATATGGCGCATCGTCGAGACCGGATACCTATCCGGCATGCCAAGGAGGGCGTCCGAAGAGTGGCCGTCCGAATGGTTCTATATTGAGGACATCGCACTTACAGACCCAGTTCAGAGGGGTCTTCCCGAGTTCACAAGCATTCCGTTGAAGAAACTCCACAGCTGGCGCCCCCAGAGTCTTGAGGAAGACGATAGTGTGGAAGTTCGTCAACTCATGAGCAAGATAAAGACGCTCGGCCAGTCCAGATTATCAGTAGCCGAGGTAATGGCGACTTCAATAGTGCGGGGAGTTCAGCCACTCCAATATCGAGGGCTTCCCATGTGGCACTACAATGGGGAAGATGACGCCTCCCGCTGCGGCAGGAAGGGTCCGGACACGCCCGCCACTCTGGCCAAAATATTGGCCGAACTGTACAAAGGGGAGGAGGAGGAATTCCTTCATATCAAGCGCAGAGATGGATATTCCATGTACAATCCACCTAGCTGGGTAAGTCTCAACCCCTCTGCTCTACTTACTCCCCTCCTCAAGTCATCTTTAATGAATTTGTAATCCGCCTGTTTATTATAGCACTAGCGAAAGGTCTCCGAGGGGCTTTACAACCCCGCCCCACAGCCAGAGGACCACAACCGGGACCTCGACCTTGGATTCGAGGAGGATCCAGATATATTCGTGGTGCTTGCGGACAGGGTGTTCTACCAGGCGAGTTACGATGGCACGGAGGTGGCCATCATTGCCGACTACCCTGTTCTTCTTCCCGCCTCCCATGTAAGTAACCAGGAGACGTTTCCCCGAAAGGGTTCCCTCGTTCTGCCTCACCCACCGCACTGTCTTGTGCTCCAAAGGGGAGGCGTTCGACGTGCCGCGTTACCCCAGGAGCGATGCCGAAGAGAGCGGCTCCTACACCAGGCAAGCCTTCGAAGAGGAAGGCAAATGAAGACATGGTCGAGTCCTCATCAAAGTGGCACGGGTTTGCAAATACGTTTTTAGCAGTCGCATCCAACTTAGACTTGCATGTTCGTCCTGTATTAGGAAAAAAGTTCACCGGATTGTGTCTAGGGATCCGGCCGGATATACTCCCAATAGCCGGGGTCCAGTCCCAGCCAAGGAGACGAGGGCCGATATGGGTGTGGCGCCGGACTGTCCTTCGGCTGAGGGCTCAGAAGATATGTCCGTTACCAACTCAGAAGTGGAGAGTGCCATGAATCATCGGCACCAGAGGGCCGTTTTACGCGACCCCCGCTTCTCGGAAGAGGCGTTCAATGCCTTCAGCTCGGCTGATGCATACATCTGAGCTGCTCGAAATGGGCTTGGCAGAGCCACAGAGCAACATTTAAAAGATGTGCACGTAAATTTACTGTGTCCAAAATATGATAACCATATGCCGGTAGCCCCCGAGACTTAAAGTAGTTGGTACAACTGATTTGAGGATCGTTGTATAACCAGGTTCTTTCGGAGAAGAATGATCTACTAGCCCAAGAGCTAGAAAGGTGTCGGACACAGCTAACTGCTGTTACCACCGAACTGGAGAAATCCAAGAAGGAGTTACCTGGTAATATTCCCCTCCATCGAGAAAATATAATTATATGTCAGTAATGCTAATAGTGTTGCGTATGACATGATTGTCAGAGGAATTCAAGGAGGCACTGGAAGTCGCGCAAGCGAATGAACAAGAAGCCAATAGGCTACATGCTGCGGGCGAACGTCTGCTAAAACAAGTCATTGATGAGAAAAACCAACTCCAGGATTCCAAGACCCAGCTGGGCGAAGAGCTGAAGGATGTGCGGGCCCAGCTAGCCGATACCGTGAAGGAAAATAAGAGGCTGCGAGGCGGCATATTTAGTATGTGTTCGAACTTACCACCGTGTAATTCGGCAAGGAAAGGAACTGACAGAGTTATGTCTGTAGGTATGCTGACTGGCCGTCCCGAGGAGGAAATGTCCGGATCTTCGGGCGATCTGCTACGAGAGCTGTCGCAAATGCACGAGCAAGCGCGGCAGGTGATGCGAAGTGTTGCCAAGGCCTTATGGCCGTCTGCCTCCCCTCCAGGAAGTATGGGAGAGCTTATACAACTATTCAAGGGAGCACGATGGTGTTTTCGGTTATGGAAAATATCAGCCTGCCGGGCAGGTGCAAGAGAAGCCTGGGCCATGGTAAAAACACGGTATACCAAGCTTGATCTGAATCATATGGCCCGGGTCGGGACTCTAGGGTCAGATGGGAAGGAAATTCCCGTGAGTTTGGTATATAACCAAGTAGAAGTAGCCGCCAAGTATTTCCAACAGGATTGCAAATTAGACAGCCTGCTGGACGGCATAGAACAGGAAGTTTTTGAGTCTTAAATGACTATGTACTTTCCTTTCCATATGTAACTCTAGCTGAATTGTAAAACGCTTGTCATGGCAGACCTTTTCTCTTCGACCTCTGGACCCGAGGGTGCGGAGTGTTTCCGAATACCAGAGCAGCCGAGTAGACCGGGGTATGCGTGGAAACCAAGCGTAGGGGTCATAGTTGCTTGAACAGACAACTATCCGGCTAGTTATGTTATATTACATTAAAATTGTAAGAAACATCTTCCAGAGAGAATAGTTCCGTTAAGGGTTCCTTTCCCTGGGTGTACATGCGTTAGCGTGCATGTCCGAGCTGTGATTGAAAAATCGCAGTATATATAACTTCTTGGGGTTCACGATGGAGTGAGTGCAAGAACATCTTTAGTTCACCGACCAAATATTCCCTTAAGAACGCCAGCTTTCGGCTTCACCCAGTCTGAGGTACACATCCGGATGACCCGGCAGTAACAATCGCAGAGGTGCTCCCTTTATGCCCTAGCCGAACTAACGGGAACGTAGGGCATAAGCACAGGAGCCAGGCAACCCAGCTTGGCCAAAACTTAAGTCATATCGATGCATATAATAGCGAAGAAAAGGGACATATGGAAAGAAAAACGCATATGTGATGAGCTTGATGCTCGGAATAATAATAGCAAGCTTCTGCTCAAGAAGCCCCCAGGTATAATGGGCGTACATGTTTGAAGATGTGTACGTCACAAATGCGTGGTCGAGCCGCACGAAAGCTTTAAGGCTAAAAAGAAAAGAAAAACCAAAAAAGAGAGAAAAATAGGGGATATAATAGGGAGAAGGGGACGAACAAAGATTTCGGCGCTAGGCATAGAATCTTCAGAGTCTGGCCGCGTTCCATGGATTCGGCTCTAAGCGATTATCTGAGGCATTACGCAGGCGGTACGCTCCTCCGGTGAGAACTTCGTCGATGATGAAGGGACCCTCCCACTTGGGCTTGAGTTTGTCCTTTTTCTTCTCCGGCAAGCGTAGTACTAGTTTGCCAACATTATAAGTCTTGGCCTGTACTTCTCTGCTTTGATATCTTCGGGCCTGCTGTTGATAAAATGCGGAACGGGCTTTTGCGACGTCACGCTCCTCCTCCAGGGCGTCTAAGTTGTCCTACGGATCAAGCTCGGCTTCTCTCTCTTCATACATGCGCACTCGAGGTGAGTCATGAATAATGTTGCAGGGTAGCACAGCCTCTGCGCCGTACACCATGAAAAAGGTGTATATCCGGTGGTGCGATTGGGCATGGTCCGCAGCCCCCAGAGTACGGAGTCGAGCTCCTCAACCCAGTGCTTGTCTGATTCTTTCAAAGACCGCACTAGTCTGGGTTTAATGCCGCTCATAATAAGACCATTGGCTCGTTCGACTTGACCATTTGTTTGTGGGTGATAGACGGAGGCGTAATCGAGTTTAATGCCCAGATTAGCACACCAGGTTTTTACCTCGTCGACTGTGAAATTGGAGCCGTTATCGGTGATGATGATGTGTGCACCATAGCGGTGCACAACACCGGATATGAAATCTATCACTGGTCCGGCCTCGGCCGTTTTGACCGGTTTGGCCTCTATCTACTTAGTGAATTTATCTACCATGACCAGCAGGTATTTTTTCTTATGGCTTCCTCCTTTAAGGGGTCCGACCATATCAAGCCCCCAGATCGCAAAAAGCCAAGTGATGGGGATTGTTTGTAGAGCGGTGGGCGGCATATGGCTTTGGTTGGCGAAAATCTGACATCCGACGCAACGTTGGACAAGGTCCTGAGCATCTGCTCGGGCCGTCGGCACATAGAAACCTGTACGGAAGGCCTTGCTTACAAGGGCCCGAGCCGCGGCATGGTGCCCGCCAAGGCCGGCATGAATTTCGGCCAAGAGCTGCTGTCCCTCCTCTTCAGAGATACATCTTTGAAGTACTCCGGTAATACTTTTCTTGTAGAGTTCTCCTTCGTGAACCTTGTAGTCTTTCGAGCGCTGGAAAATGCGGTGAGCCTCATTCTCATCCTCAGGGAGTTCTTGCCTATTAAGGTAGGCCAAGAAGGGTTCGGTCCATGCGGCAATGACTGCCATGATAAGATGGGCCGACGGTGTTATTTCGGTGGCTGAGCCCCCGATGATATCGGTGTGTTCGGAATCTGGGGTTATAATCGGATCCGGACCGGTACTGCCGCTCTCCCCTTGCCACACCACAGATGGCTTGAAGAGCCTTTCCAGAAAAATGTTAGGTGGGACGGGGTCACGCTTTGCGCCGATGTGAGCGAGGACATCCGCTGCTTGATTGCTTTCTCGAGCCACATGATGAAACTCGAGCCCCTCGAACCGAGCCGACATTTTGAGAACGGAGTTGCGGTAAGCCCCATCTCCGGATCTTTGGCATCGAAATCTCCATTTATCTGAGTTATTGCGAGGTTTGAGTCCCCGCACACTTCAGGCGTTGTATGCCCATGGAGACAGCCATCCAAAGACCATGCAATAAGGCCTCGTATTCGGCTGCATTATTGGAGTCTGTGTATAATATTTGGAGTACGTATTGGATGACGTCTCCAGTAGGGGATGTTAAAACGACGCCCGCTCCTAGTCCGGCCAGCATTTTGGAACCATCAAAATACATCACCAAGTTGGAATATGATCCGTACTCTTTAGGGAGTTCGGCCTATGTTCATTCGGCAACGAAGTCAGCCGGTACTTGGGATTTAATGGCTCGACGTGGTTTGTATGTTATGTCAAATGGAAGGAGCTCAATGGCCCATTTGGCAATCCGGCCCGTAGCATCACTGTTGTTTATTATATCATTGAGTGGTACTTCAGACGCCACCATGATCGAACACTCTTGGAAGTAGTGTCGTAGCTTCCGGGATGCCATAAAAACCACGTATGCTATCTTTTGATAGTGAGGGTACCGGGATTTGCATGGTGTGAGGACAGTGGATACGTAATATACTGGCTTCTGAAGCGGGAACTTGTGTCCGTCCTGTTCTCGTTCGACGACGAGCACGGCGCTCACCACCTGGTGTGTGGTCGATATGTATAATAACATGGGTTCGCCGACGTTCGGCGCGGCCAGGACTGGGTTGCTCGCTAGAAGGGCTTTTATTTCTTCCAGTCCGGCCGTTGCCGCATCCGTCCATTCGAAGTGATCGGTGCGCCAAAGAAGGCGATAGAGTGGCAGTGCCTTTTCTCCCAATCTGGAGATAAAGGGGCTTAGCGCTGCCATGCAACCGGCGAGTTTTTGGACCTGTTTAAGGTCCGTTGGCGTAGCCAATTGTGACAAAGCCCGGATTTTGGCTGGATTTGCTTCAATTCCTCTATTGGAAACGATGAAGCCCAGCAGTTTTCCAGCGGGGACACCGAAAACGCACTTTTCCGAATTGAGCTTAATGTCGTATGCACGGAGGTTGCTGAATGTGAGACGTAAATTGTCTATAAGTGTTTTGACATGTCTAGTTTTGATGACGACGTTGTCCACATATGCTTCAACTGTCTTGCCGATCTGTTTCTCCAGGCATGTTTGGATCATGCGTTGGTAAGTGGCCCCGGCGTTTTTGAGCCCGAAGGGCATGGTGTTGAAGCAGAATGGCCCATATGGGGTAATGAATGGCGTTGCGGCTTGGTCGTACTCCTTCATTTTGATTTGATGGTATCCGGAATACGCGTCGAGGAAGCACAGTGAGTCGTGTCCTGCGGTAGCATCAATGATCTGGTCAATGCGGGGGAGGGGGAAGGGATACTTAGGGCAGGCCTTATTGAGGTCTTTGAAATCGACACACAGGCGCCAGGATTTGTCCTTCTTTGGCACCATCACCAGGTTTGCCAGCCAGTCCGGGTGTTTTATTTCGCTAATGAATCTGGCTTCAATTTGCTTGGCTAACTCTTCCCCCATAGCTTGACGTTTGGGTTCGGAAAAACGCCGCAGTGTCTTCTTGACCGGTTTGTATCCCTTCAATATATTGAGGCTGTGTTTGGCTAACTCACGCGGGATTCCTGGCATATCAGAAGGGTGCCAGGCGAATATATCCCAGTTCTCGCGCAGGAACTCTCATAGTGCGGCGTCAACCGTTGGGTCAAGTTGTGCTCCAATAGATGTTGTCTTCTTGGGGTCCGTTGGATGGACTTGGAATTTGACTATTTCTCCTGTCGGTTTGAACGAGGTGGATTTTGGTCGCTTGTCTAGGATCACATCGTCCCTGTCCACAGTTGAGCGTAGCGCGGTTAGTTCTTCGGCCGCTAGGGCTTCAGACAGTGCCTCAAGGGCCAAGGACGCGGTTTTGTTTTCGGCGCGGAGTGCTATGTCCGGATCACTGGCAAGGGTGATGATACCATTAGGCCCGGGCATCTTGAGCTTCATGTACCCATAATGAGGTTTAGCTTGGAAGCGTGTAAATGCATCTCGCCCTAATAGGGCATGAAATCCACTGCTGAAAGGGGCCACTTGGAAGGTTATTTCTTCGGACCGATAATTCTCCGGCGTGCCGAATACCACGTCAAATGTGATTTTCCCCGCACATCGTGCCTCCCGACTGGGAATGATTCCTCGGAAGGTCGTGCTGCTTTGCCTGATGCGGCTTCTGCCTATTTCCCTTTTGTTGAGTGTGTCCTCATAGATGAGGTTTAGTCCGCTGCCGCCGTCCATGAGCACTTTGGTGAGTCGACAGCCGTCCATGATTGGACTGAGGACCAAGGCGGCTGGTGCCCGGACTGTTCTGAATTTTGGTTCGTCACCGGCATTAAAAGTTATGGCCGTGTCGTTCCAAGGGTTTATTGCTGCTATTTGGCAGACTTCGGCGAGGTCGCGAAGTGCCCTTTTGTGCCTGTTGTTTGAGGCGAAGCTCTCGAAAACCGTCAATATTCGGGGGTCATCTTCCTCCGGGGGGGGGTGCTGTTCTGGGGTGTTTTTGGCGAGGATTTCTTCACCGCTCTTGGCCACTTGCCGGAGTATCCAACATGCTCTAAGGCTGTGGGATGGTATGGTATCTGGTGTTGTGTGGATTTTGCACGGCACATCGAGCCATCCCTCCAGAACGGTTCTGTGTCGCATAATGGGCTTATATTTATTTGTTATTGGACCGGGTGTTCCACGAGGATGCGCGCTTTTCGCTTGAACGAGGGGTTGAGCGGGGACCAATGGTTCCCATCGGGCTGCCTGAGTTTTCCAGGCGCTTTCCAATTCGCAGTACTTCTGTACTATGGTTACCAAGTCTGCGAAGTGTGACACGCGATGGCGGTTGATGGCATTAACGATTCCTTCAATCGTGCAATTATTGCAGAACCCTGAGATCGCATCTTCGTCGCGGCAATCTTTAATCTTGTCTTTGACAAGGAGGAATCTGGCCCAGAAGTGATGGACCGTTTCTTGAGACTGCTGTTGTGTGCTCATGAGACTGCTAATACTTGGGTGGGTGGTTGGATTTAAATCCGAATCCTGACCCACTTTGAGATCCGGAGTCTGAAGGATTTCCGAACTTAAAAATTCGGGCTCTTGGATGTTAACTGATTTTTCACGCCCGTCGCCCGATTCTAAGTTCGGAGGACAGGGCGTGTTGTTCCGTAGATGGGCATCCGGTTTTTAGAGTTCGAAAATCCGAACATAGTCCATCCTCAATATAGAGGTAGAATTGTTGTTTTGCTCCTCATCACTGCTACCTAATGGGTGATCGGGGGAGATTTGATTTCTCTCTGATCGGGTTTAATCCCAATCCGATCGTAGTCTGTAGCGACTCCCAAGGTGGCGATGCGATCTAGGAGCTCGTTCAAAGATGACAACTCCGCCGGATCCATCTGCTTGGAGTATTCGGAATCAACACGGAGACAATTTTCGATGACCCGAGAAGTCATCGTCGGCTTAACGGCCGATCGGGCGGTCATAGTAAAACCGCCCAGCCGGAGGGTTTGGCCTGGGGCCAGGGCTCCTCCGGAGGTGATGCTGTCCTTGAGGATAAGGCGAGCCATCAATCATGTGGGCAACGCCACAGCGGAACTCTCAATGAAAGCACCAATGTCGGTGTCAAAACCGGCGGATCTCGGGTAGGGGGTCCCGAACTGTGCGTCTAAGGATGATGGTAACAGGAGACGGGGGACACAATGTTTACCCAGGTTCGGGCCCTCTCTATGGAGGTAATACCCTACTTCCTGCTTGATTGATCTTGATGAATATGAGTATTACAAGAGTTGATCTACCACGAGATCATAATGGCTAAACCCTAGATGTCTAGCATGTATGACTACGATAATGAGTATTCGGTACTATAGACCTAACCCTCCGGTTTATATAGACACCGGAGGGATCTAGGGTTACACAAAGTCGGTTACAGAGAAGGGAATCTTCATATTTGACCGCCAAGCTTGCCTTCCACGCCAAGGAGAGTCCCATCCGGACACGTAGAGAGTCTTCGGTCTTCGTATCTTCACAGCCCATCAGTCCGGCCCATGGCTAACAGGCCGGACGCACGAGGACCCCTTAGTCCAGGACTCCCTCACCCGTCGCCGCCCCTCCCCGCCCCGTCGCCACCCCGGCTTGCCGCCGCCCCGTCGCCGCCCCCTCCACGACCCGTCGCCGCCCCCACGGTGAGCCCCTGCCACCCCTGTTTTCTTTTCTATTTTTTCTGTTTTTCATTTCTGTTTAGTTTAGGTTATTTAGCTTAAATTTTTCAGTTTAGTTAGTTTAGGTTTAATTAGTTTAGGTTATTTAGTTTAATTAGTTTTGGTTATTTAGTTTAAATAGTTTAGGTTTAATTAGTTTAGCTTATATAGTTAGCTAGATTAGATTAGATTATATATTATATTAGATTAGTTTTAGGTTTTAGTTAAATAGCGATAATTAAAAGAAGTAAAAAAAGATGAAAAAAGAAGAAGAAAAGTAGAATAAGTAGAAGGGTGAAGAAGAAGAAGAATAGGAGGAGGAGGAGGAGGAGGAGGAGAAGAAGAAGAAAAAGTGGAGAAGATGAGAATAAAAGAGGAAAAATTAAAAGAAGGGAGAAGAAAATAGGAAGAAGAAGAAGAAGAAGAAGAAGAAGGAGAAGGAGAAGAAGAGGAGGACGAGTTCTATTTTTTTCTTCTATTTTTTCTTTTCTGTTTTAGATAATAGATATATTAGACATATAGTTAGCTAGATTAAATTATATAGATTAGTGTTAGGTTTTAGTTAAATAGTCATAATTAAAGGAAGTGAAAAAAGATGAAAAAAGAAGAAGAAAAGTCGAATAAGTAGAAGGGGGAAGAAGAAGAAGAAGAGGAGGAGGAGGAGGAGGAGGAGGAGGAGAAGAAGAAGAAGAAGAAGAAGAAGAAGAAAAAGAGGAGAAGATGACTAGGTTAGTTAGGTTAGTTTGATTTTCTTGGTTAGTCAGGTTAGTTATCTTTAGACTAGGTTAGTTAGCTTAGTTTCTAGGTTAGTTAGGTTAATTAGTTTGAGGGGTTTTGGTGATGTCATCTTGTTCTCCAAGAGATGATACTTGGCAAGATAACCAAATATGGCATTTTTTACATGCTAGAATTTTCTTGGAATTTATAGAGAATATTTCCTATGTAAATATTCCAAAAGTTTGAAATATCAGAAAAAGGGTTTTTGATGGATTTGAACAATATTTTGAACATGACCGTGTGTTGAAACTCTTATATATGGACAATATATGTCCAATGAGCTTCCCTAAATTTTCTCAAATATTTTTGAAACACCAAAATAATTTCAACCTATTAAAGACCATTTCCGGCCTTAAGAAAAATATTTCAATTAGTTAGTTAGTTATTTTTTAGGTTAATTACTTAGTTAGTTAGTTAAATTTTTTAGGTGTTGTTTTCACCCACCAATTTTTTTATTATGTTTATGTTGTAATAATTTCGTTTACTCTTTGTCATTGCAGGTCTTGACAGATGGTGGGCGCGGGTCGAGAGCGCTCTGAGCCTCCTTCTTCCTCGGCGCGTGCTGGGAGGGGTGGCTATATTCCACCCCAGCAACTTCGAGAGGAGTGCTGGGACACCGGCAGGCGCTTCTTCTTCGGCCGGGAGAAGTCGGGGGAAGATGAAGAGGGGTGCACCTAGAGGTGGACGTGGCGACGGGAGAGGTAGGAAGGTTGTTGTGCCTTCCTCGCCGCCACCCCCAGCTAATTCTACGGACGACTGGAGTGCTCCGTCCCAGGTGGAGCGGCCAGACTTGAACCCGTCTGGACTCCGGTCCACGAGCCTCAGGCTGACGAGCCTCCACTACTAGGAAAACCCTTACCGCGGTAGTGCTGAATGTCTAGTAGTAGCGCGCCTCTATCCATCGCTACTGCTAATACTAGTAGCATGGCTCTAAAATCAACGCTACTGGTAAGGCAACGCTGCTACCCAAAACCCCACGCTACTGCTCGTATTTTTTTATTTTGCTGTATTCGTATTTTTACAGGTTTTATACAATTACAACATACACATACACTGAAACTATATGAAAAAGGAATGTCTCATCAAAGTGGTACAACATAGTCTCATCATATCATCATTATCGAACACAAATGATGTCGATCTCATCATCATCTCGAAATAGCGATACAAGTTAATGATCACATGTCTCTTACATTGTCATAGTAGACACATGTTTCATCATCTACCTAAACTATGACATACGAGATAAGAGCGATCACGATGATCAAAAGCGGTATTATGTAGTAGTTTTTGCAGAGGCGCTGGTTCTGAATCCCATGTTGTGCTATGAATCAAGTAACTAGCTTTGGCTTCCTCTCTGCTATCAAACCCTTTCTGGCTTTCGCCGGAGAAGCCAGAGACTTGGGCCTCACACTCTGGCCACTCATCATACACACCCGGAACATGCCCTACATACACAGCATACCACTTCCTCGCCATCATTGATCTATATACCTGTTAGAGATGCACGCACACACACACACACACACACACACACACACACACACACACACACACACACACACATATATATATATATATCATGAAGCGAATTCAACGAAACAATTATGAAATAGAAGCAACATATATAGTAAACATAGTTAACAAATTTCATCGTACCGAAAGTAATTAACTAGAGCATGACACCATACATCTAATAGTTTCATCGTACTGAGACATTCAAAGTTTCGTCATATAGAAAGTAACAAGTACCTAAACAGACACATTGTTTTTAAGCAGGGCACTGTTCCCATCTGTCCATATTCGGGAGGATGGACCCAAGCTTAGTGAAAGGTGTCGTGTCCTAACACTGTAGGGCAATGCGGGTTCGGACGCGAGCTCACGATATTGGGCCACTGTAGAACATCCCATTCTCTTCGAGGACATCTTTCATGATGATGGACGCAATTTCCTTCTGGATCCGGTAGAAATCATTTCGAAGTCGATTATCCGGCACGGCTCCAAAGGCTTCAGCCCATCTCTGGATATGGGTATCGGATGAAGATTTCATGCAAAGTGATTGCACATCCCTTCTGTACTCCATCATTAGATGGATGACGTAGAATCCATCGTTCTCACTTCTTGTCGGTTGCTTAATGCAACAAAAGTCAGTCTTGTGGCCGAAACAGAGCCCGGCCTTATTTGTTTTTTTGCATTAGATGTAGCCACCCCGCATGCTGAAGCCCAGCATAGCTCTGTCCAGAACATACTTTATGTGTGTGTAATCTTTCTTCTGTATGTTCTTCGACGGGTCCAAATATAGAGCGCGGGAGTAACGCGGGTAAAGAATGATGAGAACGACACAACACCCCCCGCTGCGCAAAATACACGATCAACTTAGCATCCATGCGTGCAAAGTAATTATTGAAATGCACGAAAGGATGTATGTGTTATAGTGCTATCCGCGGATGACTTACCCGGGATGGTAAGGTAGGAGAATCGTTTCTTTGTCCTTATTGCTGACCAAGAATTCTTTGAATGTACTGACTCGCATATTGACGGTTGGCGTCGTTGATTGACAAGAAGCCCTCATGCATGTAGTATGGGTCCGCGACCACAAGACCGGTGACTTGCTCTCTCCTGACGATGTAGTTCATGTGCAGCGCATACAGGCGGATGAACGTAAAATCAAGTTCCTCATTTGAAACATCTGGAAGATGTAATCAAACCTCAGAAAGAAGAGGTCCGTGGGGCATGTGTGGACGTCCATCTTGCAACTGTTTACAGAACCGTATAAAGTGGGTATCCTGGATCATCGGAGGCGAGGATGCTTCTCTCTGTCGAAAGCACATGGTCATGGAGTCTCCTGAGATCCCCTGTTATGCCAGCTAGTGCATTCACTGGTACCATTGGCTCTCCCGCGACATGGATTAATGGCACATGTTTCAAAGGTACACTGTCAACCTTGGTCGAAGGTAGCTGGCTGCTAGAACCAACATTGTCAGCTTTATTGGATTTTGTCGCCGTCGGTCTCTTCCTCTGCTTCTTCTTGGTGGGCTGAGGTGCTGGTGGGTCCTCAGACCCTCCATGAGCACCCCCCTAGTGTTGTTGGGTTAAGCATTGGACGACTCTGGTTAATTAGTTGAGCTTGGGTGGAACCGGCATCTGGATGCGTGTCCTATGAGGATTGCATGAACAAAGACTTCTTGCTCTCCCGATGACGTTCCAGCTCTGGTACATGCATCTCATATTCATATGGTTGACTCATTGTTACTTTGTTGTCATAGCCGGCATTGAAATACAGGAGAGGGTCATGGGCCGGAACGGTTGGCCCTCCTTCCTCGTGTCTCTCGATCTCAGCAATCAGCACAGACCATGGTTGTACTTATGTAGGTGGGTTTGTCGTCATACCTTCCTGAGGTCCCGTTGGTGTCCTCCCGGCCACCTCGACACGAAGAAGATTTTTCTGCCACGGGATCGGCCAATTTTTTCATTGGCCAAGCTGCGTGGGGGTCTCGTCATCCTCTCCATCGATTTGTATCGGACGAGGGAAACCCTCGTAGCCTGCTTTCACACTCGCCATGGAGAAACTTAAGGCGTTATCAGGCATCTGTCGGCAGTGGAACAATCGATCCTTGGGCTTCACTATAGTACCCTTCCCCACATCCACCAACCCGCCCTTCATGTGGTAAAGGAGGGTGCACGGAGTGGAGTCGGCCTACAAAGACATATACGTGCGGCGTCAGAGATCCAAAAAGAACGGCAACTGCAGATTAATTAATTAGTTGAGTTGATGAAGGTGCGACACATATTTACCGTGAGGGCTTCGAGCTCAGCCAATGTCGACGACCCGACATTCAAGCCAGAGACGGAGCTAGGGCTGCTGTGACAGCTAGGTGCAGGAGCAGGTGCTGGAGGAGGTGCGGTTGCGGTTGCCATACTAGGTACGGGTATGGGTGCGGTGTTCATTGAGTTGCTCCGGGTGAAGCTGGGCATGGGAAAATCACTTGGTGGCGCATTTGGATTTTTTTGCGCCCATGTGACCACAGTTGGAATCAAGCTTGTAAAGGCAGCCACCATATCATCTCTACAGGCAGCGATTATCTCAGCTTTGGTCTCAGCTTTTGCTTTCTCCATCGCCCGCGCCACCTTCTCGTCGATAGTCACTTGACTGAACTTCTTTCTCCGTGTTTTGGCCTCGGGGTCCTCATTATAATAGTACTTCCACATGGCGCCATCCCCGGCGCCGTGCACACGTCCATATTGCGGCCGCTGGCCGGGCGGGTGTCCCATCATTATGTTCATGGCCCTGTTGAAAGGAGTGTGCCACTTGTACTTCACCGACGACTGAGTCGACGAGTCGCTTTCGGCCACAAGCTTGTGTTGCTCTCTCTACAAAATGGACCGTGACTCATTTACGAATGCGACGAGAATGTAGTAGACTTCATTGATTAGAAGATAATATGTAAGGTGGTAAAAGGATAATTACCAGTAATCTCATGAATTTCCTAGTCGCCACGTCGGTGAAAAAAATCTTTTTTTGGGGTCCCACGAGAATCGGCCCCTGATGAAGTCGTGCTCCTGCTGGTCGATGAACTCAGCCAATGGATCTGGGATCCCCTGACGTTCACGTTCTGCGTCCTCCTTAGCCCACACGGGCCTCTTTCCCGTGTAGCCACGACTTCCAAGGCGGTGGTTCCCCATGTTCTTTGCCTGCAGCTGCTTGCCTCTCTCCGACTTGGCCTTGGCAGCTTCTTCATTGCAAGTCTCCTTGAACTTTTCAAAGTCCTCCATCATAATTTTTGGATTGTCTGCAACAATCTCAGCATAGGTTTAATGGTCTACTTCAATCGCCCTTTTCACCCTAGTTTTCCAAGTGCTCAATGCGTTGCTGAACTTCCCTAGGGCTTTATTGTTGATTTTTTTCATGGCATCATCATCCCATGGGTCGACATCGTCATTCCGACCGGGGAACAAGAATCTTGCATGCAACCTAGTTAGGAGCAGCTTCTTCAAATGTTCATTCTTCCGTATTTTGTGGTGTTGATGTTAGCGGTATCCCGTAGGATGCATGCTAGTTTGTTCTCGTAACACGCTGCCACTTCCCGCGGCTCTATTGGCTCGAACTCGCCAGGGTGCACCGTCGTGACCACGAGTCTTCCGGTGCCGAGCTCATTTGGGCATCGTGTCCTCTTTTCCTTCTTTCCCTCACTGACTTTGGAGGTACCACCTTCCATTTTGTAGTTAGCAACATCATCAGCGCCAGTCTCAGTGACGGTGTCATTGGTGGTATCAATGCCGGCGCCGGCGCCACCACCGTCGTCCTCCGTCATGACAAGGGGGTCCTGACACCCAGCTTGCTCTCTCTCCTAATCCGCTAGAAAGTCGAGGTAGGCGTGTGCTCAACCTAATTGGGAATAAGAACCTCCGGCCTCATCGGTGTCGGTCATGTTTCCTAGGGTTCAATGTCGGAGTTGTTTAATTATCGAGCTTTATATAATAAAGTGAATAATGGCAATAAAAGTGACCTTTGTTTTGCCTGAATGTCGTTTCATTCCCGTTGCGACAAATCTCGAGCACTCGATATGTCCAAATTTCTAGCACAAGTCATGCCGAAATTCACGAAAATTTTTGGCATGACCTTTGCTTGAAAGTGCACATATAGAGCGCCTGAAATTTTCCGGAATGGAAATGAATCAACATTTCTGGCAAAACATAGGTCACTCGCAATCGGTTTCCCTGCAAATGACAATAAGCACTATGTGCTGAAGTAGCATTTCACTAACAAGTGTGAGCATGAGCATACTCATCTGCATGTAAAGTGATGTGTGTCATCACACATGCATACTATTGCTCATCATTCTCTGTTTAGAAACAAGCACAGACATAGTAGCAGCAACATAAGCTAATTAAAAATCCTCATTTAAAAATCTAAACTAAACTACCATTAAAAATCCTCATTTTCAAAATGGACAGCAACATATAAGCTAATTTTCATTTTCTACAGTGCTGCAAAAGTGAAGCTTACTGCCCATAGCTAGCTGGTACTACATATCCTTCAAACTAGCACTACATGTTCTTGCATATTAAGGAAAGAGCATGCAGTAATTTTGTAAATTTTTTGACAAGCTAGCACAAATCAAAAGAAACAATGGGCAACCATGACAAAAAATCACTCCACTGTGCCTTTTTAGCTCTCCTAACAATGGGCAACCACTGGCAGTAGTACATATCAATGAATGAAGCATTGCTGCCAATACAACAACTACTTGTGGCTTAGTTAGCAAACCTAGAGATGAAGCATTGCTGCCAGTACATATCAGTGAGCCATATTGCTACCAATATCAATGAATGAAGCATTGTTCTTGCAATTTTCTCCAATGCCAAAATGGCTCACTATGCTACTGCTCATGAACATCTACCAATTTTCTCCAATGAAACATCCACCAATTGATCCCAAGCTAGAGAGAATTAACAGCAACATAAACTAACAAATGCTACTGCTCATGAACTCAATTTGGACACCCTACATACAAAAAATGGCCCTAATATAAGAACATGAGGAAAGGAAGGGGGTGGCTCACCACGCGTCGGGGTCAGGGTCACCGGGGCTGAGGGGGTGGCGTCGGGGTTGAGGACGTCGGCGTCGTGGTCGGGGTCGCCGGGGCTGAGGGGGTTGAGGGCGTCCTTCTCCTCCTCGCCGAGCACCTTGCTGGCCGATGGGTTGACGGTGTCCTTCTCCTCCTCGCTGAGCCCTGTCGATCTGCAGAGACCAAATTTGGTCAGAGAAAGAGGGAGGGAGAGAGAGACCTGCCGGCGGAGAGAAGATCGCGCCGGTGGTGGGGACTCCACGAGGGAGCGGCAAAACGGGGGGAGCGGCCGGGGCGCCACAGGGAGAGGGGGGTGACGGGGAGCTAGTGGCTCGGGGGAGGGGCGGCACGGGGGGAGGGGTCGGGTGCAGCGCGCATCGACGGCGGCAGGGGCGGGTGCGGCGTCGGCGGTGGCGTGAGCTCAGAGAAAGGGGATCGGATCGAGAGAGAGTGAGAGAGAGGAAAGAGATGTGTGGCTCTGTCTAGGCAACTTAGCTATAGCGCGGGGAGCAAAACGCGCTATAGCTAAGTTAGCTATAGCGCGGGGTAGCAAAACGCGCTATAGGTAACTTAGCTATAGCGCTGCCCATCACAAACCGCGCTACTGCTAACTTTTTATTTTATTTTTCTTTTTCTTTTTATTTTCCTTTTATTTTTCTTTTTATTTTTTTTACTTTTTATTTTTATTTTCTTTTTTTTATTTATTTTATTTTATTTTATTTTTTATTTTTCTTTATTTTTCTTTTTCCTTTTCATATTCCACAAACTTCCTTCATTTTTATTCTTCCTTTCTTTTTCTTTTATTTGTATTTTATTTCCTTTCTTTTTTTTTATTTTTATTTTTTTGTTTCTTTTTCTTTTTCATATTCCACAAACTTCCTTCCTTTTTCTTTTTATTTTTCTTTCATTTCATTTCCCACAACTTATTAGTTCCTTTTTCTTTTTCTTTCATTAATTTAATTTTGCAAAACTTCCTTTCTTTTTCTTTCTCTTTCATCTACACTTTTCTTTTTCTTATCTTTCATTTGCATTTGTACAAGTATGTATAGCAGGGGTATATATAGCTCTAGCTAGTTAGGGTTTAATTTGGTCTGTCGTTGGAGCAATACCACGGTTACCCTCCGGAAAATAATTAGTATAATATATATTACATCATTTGACCGCTAACAGCGGTATACAAAATAGACACACACAAAATTTGTGGATTAGTTTGTCAGCTTGGGCAACGATGACGCTTCAGACTGATCTTCTTCCCTCTTTTGTTCGTTGTCGAATAATTGAGCCCATGGCCGTGAATTTTCCTTCTCCAGGGATTACGATCTTTCATAGGTAATGTAGTCTTCATTCTTCTTTTGACGCATGTTTCATCGTCATCAGCATCATCTTCCCTCATCGGATCAACATACTGGTCGTAGTCTTCCTCGTTGGCGACTCCATCCATTCCGGCGATGCTCATTTTGCTTCTCCTCACGACAACACGGCTGGGATTGACCAGATCAGTTATGAAGAAACATTGTGTCACGTGTTTAGCGTGTACCCATGGCTCATTTTTGGCGATGGCGTTGACGGTACCGCTATCGGAGTTGGGTATACACATGGTAGTGAAATGTCAGTTTTCTCTCTGTACATTCTTAGCCCATCTGACACAGAACATCGTCGCGCTATGCAATCCAGAGTAGTTAAGCTCCCATATCTCTATGACCCTTCCGTAATATCTTTCAATCACATTCCCGGTCATGGCTTCCATCGTCACCCCTGAGGTTTGGTCATCACTGTTTATATCTTTCTCCTCTGTGTAGAACGTGTATCCGTTGATATCGTATGCTTGATAAGTCGCGAGGTTGGTCGAGGGGCCATGTGCTAAGGCGTATATGAGCGTTCCGTTCGGACAGCCCTCTTCCAGGGGATTAGCCAGAACCCGCTCTTTGAACCAACGCAAGAAAGTGGAGTTGTTCTCTCTAATAACTTCAGCGTCTGTCCTGTGCACCCCACGGTCACGGTACTTCTTTGCGATGGTCTCTTTGTGCAGTGTCACGAAATCTTCTAGCACATCTAGGTGTTGTAGCACTACTAAGTTTGCCCTGTCAAGGTCGTTTTGTCGGCCGGAGCGTAACACATTCACATCCCTATGACCGTTGGTGTGACCTTCGCCTTCGAGCCTTCCACAATGCTTGTTGACGGGTAAACCAATAACAGGGTCTACGGTGCCTACTAGATAACTCTCACAGAAAGAGATGCACTCTTTGGTCAGATATCCCTGGGCTATGCTTCCATCTGGATGGGACATGTTATGAACGAATCCTTTGATGACCTCATTCATCCTCTCGAACGGCATCATGCTGTGCAGGAATGTCGGCCCTAGGTCGATGATGTCGTCCATGACGTGGACACATAGACGCACCAAGACATCAAAGAACGCGGGAGGGGAGTACATCTCTAGCTCATTCAGTGACAACGATCTCTTCCTGTAGCCTATGGAGTTGCTTCACACTGATCGACTTTCGAGAGATAGCATCAAAAAAGGGGCAGAGGTCAGTAAGCGTCTCCGCACATGTGTGTCCATAATCCCTCTAAGTGCAACCGGGAGTAACTGTGTCATCATCACATGACAGTCGTGAGACTTCATCCCACTGAACCTTTTTTTCTTAGTGTCCAGATATCTACTTATCTTCCCACAGTATCCAGAACTAACTTTGATCCCGGCAAGGCACTTGAACAATTGATCGACCTCCTTCGGATCAAAGGTGAAGCAAGAGGGGGGAAATATTGTTCTTCCTTCTTGTTTACTTTTTTGCCCCTATCTTCCGTCTCCGTCTCGGTCTCCTCTGACGATCTTTTACCAGGCATTTGGAGATCTTTCCTGATATTCAAAAATTCCAAGTCTTTTCTTGCCTTCGGCCCATCCTTGGTCCTCTCCGGCATGTTCATCAATGTTCCAAGCAAACTGTCAAGGATATTTTTTGTGATATGCATTTGATCAAGGCTATGAGGCGTGTCAAGTATGGGCTAGTATTCCAAGTCCCAGAAAAGAAATCTCGTCTTCCATACCTTCAGCAGGGGCTCCGGCGCCTTTTTCTTCATCTTTCCCGGCGAGGGGCACTCTTCCCAGTTCTTCAATAACTCATATATTCCTTCAACGATACGCTTACGTGGAGGACCTCGATGCTCAGCCTTACCATTGAATAGATCTCCACGCTTTCTCCGCGGTTCATCCTTCTCGAGCCATCTTCGATGCCCCATGTACATGATTTTCGAAGACCCACCATCTTTCGATAGCTGCGGAGAAGTTGTATCATCCATGCACCTCATGCATCCGCAATATCCGTGGCACACCTGGCCGGAGAGATAGCCGTAACCGAGATAGTCCTGCACCGTCGTGATCAGTGCGGCTCTCATGTAGAAATACTCTCCTTTGCTTGCATCCCATGTCTTGGCCGGCGTTGTCAATAAGGTCTGTAGCTCCTCTTTCAGTAACCCGAGATACAGATTTATATCACTTCCTGGTTGTCTCGGCCCTTGAATAAGCATAGCCATGTGTATGTATTTCTCCTTCATGCACAACAGGGGGGAGGTTGTAAAGCCATACAAACACGGGCCATGTGCTATAATTGGTGTTCTGGTTGCCAAATGGATTCATGCCATCACTACCAGCGCCAAGCACGATGTTCCTTGGATCATTTGCGAAAAAAACCAAATTCAACATTTAATCCTCTCCACTGGCTAGCATCTGCGAGGTGTCTCAGCTTCGGCTCATCTCCGTCATCTGGCTTCACCCTCTCCGCGTGCCAGCGCATAAGCTTTGCTTCCTTAGGATCAACGAAATACCGCTGTAGACGCGGAGTGATCGTAAAGTACCATACAACTTTCTGTTGGGATTTCTTTCCGGCCTTTTTATATCGTGAAGCATTGCACTTTGGACAGATGGTTTTTTCCGCGTGCTCGTTCCAATATATGATGCAATCATTGATGCATGTGTGATATCTAATGTGTGCCAGATCAAGAGGGAACACGATTTTCTTTGCCTCCTCGACACTAGTAGGACACAGGCTTCCCGCGGGAAGAACCTTCTTTAGATACTTCAGAAGCTCATCCAGGCTTGCATCTGTCCATTTGTTTTTTTCCTTCGTCTTTAGAAGTTCTAGTGTGAAACTCAAACGGGTCATCTCGGGATTGTAACCATCATACAAAGGAGTCATCGAGTCTACCTCCAGTTGCGCCAGTTTGGCCTCCTCTCTAGAAGCAGCTCTGTCGCTAGTCGTCTTCTTGCGAAGCAGGTCTAGAACATGCGGGTCCCGCATAGCTGAACTTAGTAGCGACAAAGACGGCGGCGTGTCCGCGTCTTCTCCGCCTTGAACTGCCTCTTCGCCATCAACATTTCCGAGGCCGTCTTCCTCTTCGGGCACATAATCGGTCATCTCTTCGTCTGGTGGCCCCATGTCGTTATTTCCTGCCCCGTCGACGTCCTCATCATCATCATCATCATCATCATCATCATCATCATCATCATCATCATCATCATCATCATCATCATCACTTATTCACCCAGCATGGCCATGCTTGAAACCATGCATGAGCAGGCGCGCCTTGAATGTAGCACCCCCAAAGGGGTCGAGCCTGACTATTCATTTGCATTTTTCAACACGAACATAAAACATCCTTCAGTATTTTTTCATACATGTCGTCCACAACGGATTGCCAGTATCTTTCCACCATCCTTCCATTGACCTTCATGCTCATCTGCGCACGGAGCAAATATTATAACCACGTATATATGCATGCATGGATCAAATTCATACAAAAATTCGGCATGACCTTCCCTAAATATAGGACATATTGAGTTTGCCCGAAATTCGCCGAAATGGAGTTGAATCGACATTTCGGCAAAACATAGGAAACTCATGTCACCCACATTATTTCATCAAATACACAATGTAGGCAACTCAAATTATGCCACGCACAATTTGGTATATTGTCGTATCGCCCATATATATATAGTTTCGATCCTATCCACACAAACACTTATTTTTGCTCACCTATGTGTCGAGAGGGATATCGAGCACCTTTCTTCTTAATTACCTAGTAGCTCTATATATATATATAGCTCTAACTATCTAGCTAGCTAGCTAGGGAGAGAGAGCTAGGGACAGAGTGGGAGGAGAGGGAGAGGAGAGGGAAGGCATTAATGGAAGGGGGTGGTGGAGGGCAAAGAAGAGGGGGAGGGAGGGCATTAATGAAGGGGGTGGTGGTGGAGGGCAAAGAAGAGGGAGGGTGGTGGAGGGCAAAGAAGGGGGAGAGGGATGGGCTCTAATGGAGGGGTGGTGGAGGGGCAAAGAAGAGGGGGGTGGTGGAGGGCAAAGAAGAGGGGGAGGGAGGGCTCTAATAGAGGGGTGGTGGAGGGGGAGCATTGAAAGGAACAAGAAAGGTGCAAGGAAAGGGGGAGAAAGGAAGGGGAGAGGAAGAAGAGAGGGGAGGAAGGAGGGGAAAGTTGGTAGGTGGCTGGCGGGCATAGCAGTAGCGCGGATCACCTACGCGCGCTACTGCTATGGCAGCTTGCAAAATATCTAAAGGGCTAGTGTTGCACTCCCTATAGCGCGGTCCAGAAACAAACGCTACTCGTAAAATGTTATACATAGAAAAATAGTAGTAGCGCGCTTATCTAAACGGGCGCTATAGATCCTAAACTAACAGTAGCGCCGGTCGGGCGATAAGTGCTGCTAATATTTTTTGATCAGGGCGTGTGGTGTGTTACACTTAGCAGTAGCGTGGGGCTATATAACAAGCGATGCTGCTAATAGATACCAGTAGTGCCCTTTCTAGCCAGCGCTACTACTAACTACTAGTAGCGTGGGGTCATAAACAAACGCTACTGGTAAACTTCTATCTATAAGCATTTTCCTAGTAGTGCTCGGGTCGCCGAGCCTTCGTCCCAGGAGACTCGGGCCCCAGAGTCTTCGTCCCACGAGACTCCGGTCCCAGAGTCTTCGTCCCACGAGACTCCGGTCCCAGAGTCTTCGTCGTAGGTGACTCCGGAGACTAGTGGTCATGCTGATGGCGAGGAGACCTGGTCTGATGATAGTTTTAGTGAGGGCAAGCTAGTTGAGCAGGGCAAGAGGGTCTACCAGCGTGGTGGTACGAAGCTCCCGGCCGTGCCGGCGACCCACGATCAGAGGTGGTTGATTCAGCCTAACGGGGAGAAGTAAGTGCATTTACTCTTTTTTAACCTTTGTCCTTCATGTTTCTTCAAATTAATATGTAATGCGCTGGCCTTGTCATACTACAGGGGTTGGATACACCCCGATGGTGTCCGCAGGCCCAACCAGGTCCTTGGTGTGATTTGTCGGCAGCACTTCCCAGGGTGGGTCACATTGCCCGGCGAGGGTCAGGCTCCACAACTAGCAATGAGCTGGGAGCTGTACGTGGCTGCCCCAGCCCCGCCAGAGGAGAGGGTCGACGGTTGTCAAGACTGGATTTTCGGGGTATCAATTTCCCAAAAATGGTCCTTGTGCTCACCAGCCCCAGGATTACTGTTAGCTGATGAGGCACCAACTTGATACAGAAATTCCTAGCAAAATACAAAATATGTGGTACAAGACCATTCTGGCCTATGAGTACAACAAATGGTTTCTAGTGGTTGATGGCAGAAGCGGTTTGTGGTTCATCAGTGGCCTTGGGACTCCATTTCCCACAGGAACAGCTGACCAGGATAACTCCTATCTTCGCGAGGCTGCTATCATCATTGCGTAGGTTCCGGGGCTGTCGTCGCAACGCTCCTCTCCACGCAAGAAATCTGGCCAAGACAATAGCCAGGGACAAGCCAGTGAGTACTTTGAATGTACTCGCAAACATTATGAACACAGGTATAATATAACAAATGATGATCATGCTCTGAAATATTCTATGATCACAACGTCAGCCATGAAATAAAAATCCATGATGCACGCAAGCAGGTTGTTCATATGAATATGCAATAAGGGAGCAGAAATAGAATGCACCGATCGGGTGTCTGAAGCGACGCCTCGAAAGGATAATAATA
Organism: Triticum aestivum; assembly: GCF_018294505.1. Taxonomy (NCBI): domain Eukaryota; kingdom Viridiplantae; phylum Streptophyta; class Magnoliopsida; order Poales; family Poaceae; genus Triticum; species Triticum aestivum. Next base: position 87,526,253 of record NC_057805.1, read on the forward strand.
TAAAGCATGCCTCAGTCGGGCGTCTGAGCGACACCACATAAAGGGCTTATAAATAATTTAAAATAACAAGCGTGCCACAGTCGGGTGTCTGAGCGACACCGCATAAAGGGCTTATAAGTAATTTAAATAACAAGCATGCCACAGTCGGGCGTCTGAGCGACACCACATAAAGGGCTTATAAGTAATTTAAATAACAAGCATGCCACAGTCGGGCGTCTGAGCGACACCACATAAAGGGCTTATAAGTAATTTAAATAACAAGCATGCCACAGTCGGGCGTCTGAGCGACACCACATAAAGGGCTTATAAGAGAATAATCGCAGTGAGTATCCAGGAGGTAGAACCGTCCCAGGGATACTCAATAATTCAAATAATGTAAATGGTTAGTCCACAATAATAATAATCATAATCCTCATATGTCACAGGTCATAATCAATGTTCTGGTTTAGCAGTTTTTCCTCCGAAGACCACTAAGACCGACACTTGACCCATCCCAGACTGTAGTCCTTAACCATGGACAAGGCTATTCAAATAGATATAATCTCTGCAGAGGGTGTACTCTTTACCCACGAGTAACGGATTTCTTTAGTCCATCGGGACTAATTCCGTCTACGGTCTTTTGATTGAAACACACCTGACCGCACACACCAGCCTAACTTACCGGTGTCTGGAATCACCCACGACACCCGTTAAGCGAAACTCTAAGTGGGGAGGCTACAACCTCGATTAGCATGGGATCACAAAATTTATACCGCGCGCAAACTAGGGGAGCTACCCCTTCGGCTCCAACCGAAAACACCCATGCCCCCGGACCAGGTGGCATGCCTACCGGAGGCCTCCGGTATCTTCCACCATGGCCTCTCTGTACGGTGTGTGCTAGGAAGGGGTTGACAACTTACTGAACCGTACCCTACCTATGGCAGGGACAAGTGGTAGTACGAAACAAGTATGGGGGTTACTGGAACAAGACTCGATCTACGGTCGACTCAGGAGGTTTAAGTATTCCCTGCATGGTTAGCATAACAAATATGTTTCAACCAACAGACAAAATCACCACTTATCATGCCTCACTATGCCGTACCGGACACAACCGTCTCGACGAAGACTGGAGACAAGCTCGTGTCTACCCAAGACAGAGACTTTCCCGGATTCCTTCCGGTAGGCATGAAAGGCATACAAGGGTGATTACTATCACAAGCATATCAAATTCCAACAGCAAGGAACATTCATTATGCACTCATGAGTATGATCATATCATCACATAAAATAATGAATACTTTGTGTTAAGGTGGTGTTGTAACCGTATCAAACAACACACATAATATTATGCCAGGGTTCAGAATGCTTGCCTTCAAGAGTATGCAAGTGGGGTGCATTTTTTTGAAAGTTGCTTCCTTCTTCAAAAATCCTATTTTGAGAAAATTCAAATTAAGACATAGTTTCTAACAGTACAAAAAGTTGTTTGGAAAATTTTCAAATAAATATGAAAATAAACTAGACAGAATTTGAGAAACAACAGAAAAAGAATCAAGTCAATTGGACTTATATTTAAAAAGTTATAGCCAGTCAAAGTTTAGTCAAAATCTGTTTTTTAATAGAAAACAGAAAAGAAAACGTTTCGGACGAAATACGCTTTCGAGAGGGGGACACGTACTTCGGGCTTTACGCCTCCACTTAACCCGCGCGGGCCGACCCGTGGGTCACTGACAGTGGGCCCCTTGGGTCCACTGGTCAGGTTTGACCAGTCGTCCCCGCCTTCCTCTCTTCTGGCCGAACGGAGGCGGAGCTCCGGCGATCGCCGTCGGCGAACGGAGGCTCCTCGCGGGGTTCTGATGGCGGGGATGGATCCGCCAGTCCAGGGCGGTCCTCCCGGTGGTTGCTAGGCTGGCGGGTGTGGAGGGGGTCGCCGGCGGCGAGCTCCGCGGCGGACGGTGGTTCTGGTGGATTTGGGCTTCGAGCTACGGTGGCTCCCGATCGAGGCTGAGGTGCTGGGTAGCTCCGCACGGTCGAGGGGAGAAGGATGGGAGCACGGGAGGGGGGGTTAGGGCCTCGATCTTGGCCGGATTTCACCGGAGTGTGGTGGCGGCCGAACCTGCCGGAGGTGAGGAAGACGACCTCCTCCCGTCGATCGCTGACTGTGGGGGCTCTAGAGAGGAGGTATGAGGCTGCTTGAGGGCCTGGACGAGCTCGGGGGCTCCTTATATAGGCAGTCGAGGTCGGTTCCGCGGCGGGCGGAGATAGGATCGGCGAACCGACGTTCTGTAGCCTGCAGGACGACGTGGCGGCGACGGGCGCTAGTGGACGAGCTCGCGGATAAGCTTGGACTGCTCCAGAGGCGAGCTAGCGAGCAGCTGTGGCTCGGGCGGCGCCGTCCATGGCAGGGGCCTGCCGCAGACGCCGGCGTGCCGCCAAGGGGCTCTGACGGCGGCGCTGTAGGGCGCCAGGGGGAAGCTTGGAGCGCTCTGATGTGTGGACGAGGACGGGCGTGGCTCTGCAGGCGAGCAAGGGCCAGGGGCGGGACGCGGTGGCTCGGGTGCGCGCGTGCAAAACATGCGCTCTGGGCGCGCCCAGAGCACACACGCCAGGCACTCGATGAAATGACAACGCGTGATAGAGGGCTCCAATCCACATGGGGTTTAACAGTGTGGAGCTATAGACTAGTGTAGAGCCCTGAGACATGCTGGTTAGGCAAAGCAAGCAGGTTCCTAATGTAAACTAGAAATTATGCCAAATTTGGCCATGCACTTAAACTGTTTGGTGAAATGCCATGGCTACCTAGGGCCTCTTGCTGGCCACCAAAGTTTCCAGGCTGGGGTCTCTTTAGGTGTAGGTGATGATGGCAAGGCTAGTTGGGCACCACCAGAAACTTGTTAGTGTAAGCTTTTGAGAAAACCAAATCTGGACAGAAACCAAAGGCTATCTTTGCATGGACCAAAATTACTCCAATGGGTCCACTCTCCTGGACTTAAGGGTTTTGCAGGGTGGACTATAAGCAGGAAAAAGAATCATGGGCAACAGAGAAAACAAAAATAGAGTTGCAGTAGAAAATGCCAAACTGGACCAGAGAGCAAAAGAGGATGATTTGCTCAAATTTTTCAAAGAACACTCATGGGTTTTTGCATAAAGTTGAATTATATGCATCTACTGACATCTCCAAACACTTGGAAGAATTTTTAAAGAAATATTTAAATAGGTTGTAGTGCAAAATTACCAACTGGACCAGATTTGAAAATTTGGTGTAGAGCTCAAAATCTCCAATGACCAAAAGATATTTTTGCATAAAAGTGATGTGGAAACATCACATGACATCCCCAAATTTTGGTTGAAATTTTAAAGAAGTATTTGAAAGGGTTACAGTGCAAAAGAGGCTCCATAACTTATGAAAAATCATTTTTAGAAGAATAAAGCTCAGGAAAAACAATTATGCAAATAAACCCACTGATAAAAGAAATGTTTTCTTGAGAGGGTATACAAGTCCAATAATATTTTTGGAAGGTTTTCACTTGGGGTAAAAACTTCACAATATCAAAGAAAAGAGAGGTTCTGAAATCAAAAGATAAATCCAGAAAATAAAAATTTAATTTCCTGGCAAAATTTTAATAAACAAAATATGGTTAAATTTTTGGGGTGTTACAACACTACCCCCCTTAAGAAAAATCTCGTCCTCGAGATTTGCTAAGGGCTGTTTTGAAAAAAATACTCCTATTAGCTGAAACCAAACAGTTTACTCATAGCACAAACTTAGGGTACGACGCATAAGCTGCAACGCATAAATAAATGCTGGGACAATGAACATAGCAGTGATGTCTACAATGAAAACGGTAAATAGACAGGGTCCTGAGAAAACGTCTCTGGTATTGGGGCACACTCCTCTTCTATCGGGGAAGCGGGTTGACTAGTCGGTGAATGCGTCTCTCCTGGTCGGGCCTCAGTGGTCTGCCGATGGCGATCTGAGGATTTAAATCAGCGAGGCTCTGGAGATAACCCATTACTCGCTGGGTTAAACGCTCTTGAGCGATGACATACTGTGCAAGGTTGGCCAGCACTGGGTCTCTCTCAATTCGTCCACTGGGGAAAGATGCTACTTCTCCGGGTGCTGCACGACTCGGGAAGTAATAATACCCTCGTTCGCTGGCATAGGGCACCGCGAATCGAAGGCGAGCAAGCGCTTCGTACGCAGCAGCTTCTATGGCCATATGCGGAGTCGGCATAGATTTCCCCACGAAGGAGACTTCCGTTGGGTCTTGGTTTGGGTTTGCGGGAGGGATGTGCACTACAGCCCAATATTTCGAGGTGGATGGGGTGATCCTCGATTTGAGCAACTCGTACTGGGGTGGATGGATGGCACTCATGGTACTGCAGGTAAAGTCCCACAATATTTTGACAAAACTACCTGGGGTGGCATCTGGAGTTCTCAGATAAATACTGGGGCTCGGCATGGCAAAGGAATGGCTGTGAGAGTTATGCACAAGGTGAGAGATACTTGGCAAGGTCACGAGGTGGCCTTTTATATAGCATCTGGGCGGGGTCATTTATCGCGGTGAAGGGTAACTAGTTTGTCGGTTCTGCTCTTGGGGTCGGGGTCAATGCCACAGATACACATATCTCATAAATGTGACGCATTGCTGTGGGTATCGTCGGGGGTGGTTTTTGGTAGCTACGCCCAGAATAAAAAAAACAATCGTACATCAACATACTTATGCATGGCTACTATTTAAAATAGGGGCGCACAAGCAGACAACATTTAATTATGGTGCTACAAGGTCACACGATTACGAGGCGTAGAAAACATCAGGCTCGGTACTACTCGAGTGACTTAGTCTACCTCGTTAATATCTAAGCGGGCTTGCCTTGTGGACGTCGAGGCTTCTCCACGGGTTTCACCGTCGGGGTTAGCTGGAGGGGGTTGAGGAACTGCAGGGTCGGGGTAGCGATGATGACCATCGCGGGGGTTGTTGGCCACAATCCCGTTGGAGCGTGTTCCCAAAAGGCGACGAAGCACTTCTGGGGACACCAAAGCATTTTGGTCGATGGCTGGGGCAGTCCTCAAGGACTCGATCGGTTGTCCGAACAGCACGACTGGGTTGTCGGCGTCGGGCTCATCTTCTCTTCTTGCCGGGGCTCGGCGAATCAGTTCTCCACGAGCTGCGATCAGATCAAGGGTGATTTGATCGAACAGTTCCTCTAGTGCACTTACATAGCGCACCAGATGCAACAATGCAGGATCTGTCTCGTGATCTCCGTTGGCAACCTGGGGTGGCCTACCATACCCGTCACGGCTGGGGTAGTAGTAGAACGAGCGACAGTTAACTCTGGGCGACAAGTGCCGGAGTTGAACTATAGCCTCTCGAGCAGCTAGTTGGATGGCTTGTGGCTCAAAGGAAGTTGTCCTTCCGGTGAACCTGTAGGGGCGTTCTAGCGATAGACCCCTACTGTAGACGTGCACAGTGGCCCAGAATTGACGGCTCTCACCGCTCATGGGCCCTTGGTACACAACATATTCTGGGGGCTCTTCTAATGCAAAGGCACGGCGGGTGAGGTTTGCTAGCACGGTCACAAAACCTCCAAGGTTGGTTGCTGTGGTCTCATTGTGAACAATGGGTCCAGGCATTATAGCTTGGATTGGGGTAGAGGCTGTGTTGTGCTGGGTTGAGGCTAGCGTGCCCTTTTTATAAAAAAAGGGACGGAGTCTTCCTTTGCACGCTTGCGAATGAGACACTATTTAGGTGCCGGTCACTGGCGCGTGATCGACAGGCTAGGCTGATAGGTTGGGCACCGACTTCCAAAAGGTGTCGGGGTCACTGTGTGGCTATCTTACACGAGAAGCTTGGCTGGGGTTTAGGTTAAGGTCTGGTGGGTTGGTTAACCTAGGTTTATTGACCTGGCTAAGATAGCATTAGCCAATGGTCAGCCTGGCTCTGATACCAAGGTTGTCAGGACCGGACTTTCGGGGTATCAATTTCCCAAAAATGGTCCTTGTGCTCACCAGCCCCAGGATTACTGTTAGCTGATGAGGCACCAACTTGATACATAAATTCCTAGCAAAATATAAAATATGTGGTACAAGACCATTCTGGCCTATGAGTACAACAAATGGTTTCTAGTGGTTGATGGCAGAAGCGGTTTGTGGTTCATCAGTGGCCATGGGACTCCATTACCCACAGGAACAGCTGACCAGGATAACTCCTATCTTCGTGAGGCTGCTATCATCATTGCGTAGGTTCCGGGGCTGTCATCGCAACGCTCCTCTCCACGCAAGAAATCTGGCCAAGACAATAGCCAGGGACAAGCCAGTGAGTACTTTGAATGTACTCGCAAACATTATGAACACAGGTATAATATAACAAATGATGATCATGCTCTGAAATATTCTATGATCACAACGTCAGCCACGAAATAAAAATCCATGATGCACGCAAGCAGGTTGTTCATATGAATATGCAATAAGGGAGCAGAAATAGAATGCACCGATCGGGTGTCTGAAGCGACGCCTCGAAAGGATAATAATATAAAGCATGCCTCAGTCGGGCGTCTGAGCGACACCACATAAAGGGCTTATAAATAATTTAAAATAACAAGCGTGCCACAGTCGGGTGTCTGAGCGACACCGCATAAAGGGCTTATAAGTAATTAAATAACAAGCATGCCACAGTCGGGCGTCTGAGCGACACCACATAAAGGGCTTATAAGTAATTTAAATAACAAGCATGCCACAGTCGGGCGTCTGAGCGACACCACATAAAGGGCTTATAAGTAATTTAAATAACAAGCATGCCACAGTCGGGCGTCTGAGCGACACCACATAAAGGGCTTATAAGTAATTTAAATAACAAGCATGCCACAGTCGGGCGTCTGAGCGACACCACATAAAGGGCTTATAAGAGAATAATCGCAGTGAGTATCCAGGAGGTAGAACCGTCCCAGGGATACTCAATAATTCAAATAATGTAAATGGTTAGTCCACAATAATAATAATCATAATCCTCATATGTCACAGGTCATAATCAATGTTCTGGTTTAGCAGTTTTTCCTCCGAAGACCGACACTAAGACCGACACTTGACCCATCCCAGACTGTAGTCCTTAACCATGGACACGGCTATTCGAATAGATATAATCTCTGCAGAGGGTGTACTCTTTACCCACGAGTAACGGATTTCTTTAGTCCATCGGGACTAATTCCGTCTACGGTCTTTTAATTGAAAACACACCTAACCGCACACACCAGCCTAACTTACCGGTGTCTGGAATCACCCACGACACCCGTTAAGCGAAACTCTAAGTGGGGAGGCTACAACCTCGATTAGCATGGGATCACAAAATTTATACCGCGCGCAAACTAGGGGAGCTACCCCTTCGGCTCCAACCGAAAACACCCATGCCCCCGGACCAGGTGGCATGCCTACCGGGGCCTCCGGTATCTTCCACCATGGCCTCTCTGTACGGTGTGTGCTAGGAAGGGGTTGACAACTTACTGAACCGTACCCTACCTGTGGCAGGGACAAGTGGTAGTACGAAACAAGTATGGGGGTTACTGGAACAAGACTCGATCTACGGTCGACTCAGGAGGTTTAAGTATTCCCTGCATGGTTAGCATAACAAATATGTTTCAACCAACAGACAAAATCACCACTCATCATACCTCACTATGCCGTACCGGACACAACCGTCTCGACGAAGACTGGAGACAAGCTCGTGTCTACCCAAGACAGAGACTTTCCCGGATTCCTTCCGGTAGGCATGAAAGGCATACAAGGGTGATTACTATCACAAGCATATCAAATTCCACAGCAAGGAACATTCATTATGCACTCATGAGTATGATCATATCATCACATAAAATAATGAATACTTTGTGTTAAGGTGGTGTTGTAACCGTATCAAACAACACACATAATATTATGCCAGGGTTCAGAATGCTTGCCTTCAAGAGTATGCAAGTGGGGTGCATTTTTTTGAAAGTTGCTTCCTTCTTCAAAAATCCTATTTTGAGAAAATTCAAATTAACACATAGTTTCAAAACAGTACAAAAAGGTTGTTTGGAAAATTTTCAAATAAATATGAAAATAAACTAGACAGAATTTGAGAAACAACAGAAAAAGAATCAAGTCAATTGGACTTATATTTAAAAAGTTATAGCCAGTCAAAGTTTAGTCAAAATCTGTTTTTTAATAGAAAACAGAAAAGAAAACGTTTCGGACGAAATACGCTTTCGAGAGGGGGACACGTACTTCGGGCTTTACGCCTCCACTTAACCCGCGCGGGCCGACCCGTGGGTCACTGACAGTGGGCCCCTTGGGTCCACTGGTCAGGTTTGACCAGTCGTCCCCGCCTTCCTCTCTTCTGGCCGAACGGAGGCGGAGCTCCGGCGATCGCCGTCGGCGAACGGAGGCTCCTCGCGGGGTTCTGATGGCGGGGATGGATCCGCCAGTCCAGGGCGGTCCTCCCGGTGGTTGCTAGGCTGGCGGGTGTGGAGGGGGTCGCCGGCGGCGAGCTCCGCGGCGGACGGTGGTTCTGGTGGATTTGGGCTTCGAGCTACGGTGGCTCCCGATCGAGGCTGAGGTGCTGGGTAGCTCCGCACGGTCGAGGGGAGGAGGATGGGAGCACGGGAGGGGGTTAGGGCCTCGGTCTTGGCCGGATTTCACCGGAGTGTGGCGGCGGCCGAACCTGCCGGAGGTGAGGAAGACGACCTCCTCCCGTCGATCGCTGACTGTGGGGGCTCTAGAGAGGAGGTATGAGGCTGCTTGAGGGCCTGGACGAGCTCGGGGGCTCCTTATATAGGCAGTCGAGGTCGGTTCCGCGGCGGGCGGAGATAGGATCGGCGAACCGACGTTCTGTAGCCTGCAGGACGACGTGGCGGCGACGGGCGCTAGTGGACGAGCTCGCGGATAAGCTTGGACTGCTCCAGAGGCGAGCTGGCGAGCGGCTGTGGCTCAGGCGGCGCCGTCCATGGCAGGGGCCTGCCGCAGACGCCGGCGTGCCGCCAAGGGGCTCTGACGGCGTCGCTGTAGGGTGCCAGGGGGAAGCTTGGAGCGCTCTGATGTGTGGACGAGGACGGGCGTGGCTCTGCAGGCGAGCAAGGGCCAGAGGCGGGACGTGGTGGCTCGGGTGCGCGCGTGCAAAACGTGCGCTCTGGGCGCGCCCAGCGCACGCACGCCAGGCGCTCGATGAAATGACAACGCGTGATAGAGGGCTCCAATCCACATGGGGTTTAATAGTGTGGAGCTATAGACTAGTGTAGAGCCCTGAGACATGCTGGTTAGGCAAAGCAAGCAGGTTCCTAATGTAAACTAGAAATTATGCCAAATCTGGCCATGCACTTAAACTGTTTGGTGAAATGCCATGGCTACCTAGGGCCTCTTGCTAGCCACCAAAGTTTCCAGGCTGGGGTCTCTTTAGGTGTAGGTGATGATGGCAAGGCTAGTTGGGCACCACCAGAAACTTGTTAGTGTAAGCTTTTGAGAAAACCAAATCTGGACAGAAACCAAAGGCTATCTTTGCATGGACCAAAATTACTCCAATGGGTCCACTCTCCTGGACTTAAGGGTTTTGCAGGGTGGACTATAAGCAGGAAAAAGAATCATGGGCAACAGAGAAAACAAAAATAGAGTTGCAGTAGAAAATGCCAAACTGGACCAGAGAGCAAAAGAGGATGATTTGCTCAAATTTTTCAAAGAACACTCATGGGTTTTTGCATAAAGTTGAATTATATGCATCTACTGACATCTCCAAACACTTGGAAGAATTTTTAAAGAAATATTTAAATAGGTTGTAGTGCAAAATTACCAACTGGACCAGATTTGAAAATTTGGTGTAGAGCTCAAAATCTCCAATGACCAAAAGATATTTTTGCATAAAAGTGATGTGGAAACATCACATGACATCCCCAAATTTTGGTTGAAATTTTAAAGAAGTATTTGAAAGGGTTACAGTGCAAAAGAGGCTCCATAACTTATGAAAAATCATTTTTAGAAGAATAAAGCTCAGGAAAAACAATTATGCAAATAAACCCACTGATAAAAGAAATGTTTTCTTGAGAGGGTATACAAGTCCAATAATATTTTTGGAAGGTTTTCACTTGGGGTAAAAACTTCACAATATCAAAGAAAAGAGAGGTTCTGAAATCAAAAGATAAATCCAGAAAATAAAAATTTAATTTCCTGGCAAAATTTTAATAAACAAAATATGGTTAAATTTTTGGGGTGTTACAACACTACCCCCGTTAAGAAAAATCTCGTCCTCGAGATTTGCTAAGGGCTGTTTTGAAAAAAATACTCCTATTAGCTGAAACCAAATAGTTTACTCATAGCACAAACTTAGGGTACGACGCATAAGCTGCAACGCATAAATAAATGCTGGGACAATGAACATAGCAGTGATGTCTACAATGAAAACGGTAAATAGACAGCGTCCTGAGAAAACGTCTCTGGTATTGGGGCACACTCCTCTTCTATCGGGGGAAGCGGGTTGACTAGTCGGTGAATGCGTCTATCCTGGTCGGGCCTCAGTGGTCTGCCAATAGCGAGCTGAGGATTTAAATCAGCGAGGCTATGGAGATAACCCATTACCTGCTGAGTCAAACGCTCTTGAGCGATAACATACTGGGCAAGGTTGGCCAGTACCGGGTCTCTCTCAATTCGTCCACTGGGGAAAGATGCTACTTCTCCGGGTGCTACATGACTCGGGAAGTAATAATACCCTCGTTTGCTGGCATAGGGCACCGCGAATCGAAGGCGAGCAAGCGCTTCGTACGCAGCAGCTTCTATGGCCATATGCGGAGTCGGCATAGATTTCCCCACGAAGGAGACTTCCATTGGGTCTTGGTTTGGGTTTGCGGGAGGGATGTGCACTACAGCCCAATATTTCGAGGTGGATGGGGTGATCCTCGATTTGAGCAACTCGTACTGGGGTGGATGGATGGCACTCATGGTACTGCAGGTAAAGTCCCACAATATTTTGACAAAACTACCTGGGGTGGCATCTGGAGTTCTCAGATAAATACTGGAGCAGAGGACGACTAGGATGCTGGAGGAGGAGAGGAACCGGAACGACGCGTCTCACCGGGCCCTATACGAGCTCCTCGTGGTAAGTTTCTCCTGCTTATTAGCCAAGTCATGCATGTAATGTTCGTTTCATTACTAACTAATATGACTAACTCGTGAAAACAAAATGTGCAGTCCGTGTGCGAGAAAAACGGTCAGACCCCTCCGCCGATGCCTCAGATTGGTATGGCGGACATGGTGAGTTTCATTTGAATGGTCATTAGTTACTAGTATTCACATTTTAGTTGCATCATGCTAACGAGACATTGCAAATGATCTTTGGTGCAGCATGCCTCCCGATAAGCATCGACCGATCCTTCTCCGTCTCGCACTGGCGCAACCCCGACCCCGACCGATCCTTCTCCGTCTAACACTGGCGTAAACTCGACCGGTCCTTCACCTCCGTGATGACGGTAAGGTTTCTCTAGTGTTTTTCCTACCAAATGCATAAAGACCTAGACTTACCTTTATTTCCTCCAAAATGGTTACCATAATGACCTAGACTTAGCTAATCTTCGTACAAAATGACATAATTAGCTTACTTAGCTCCAAAATGATCTATACTTAACTAAATTAGCTCTAATATGCTTAGTTACCTAGGTTAGCTAAATAAAGACCTATACTTAGCTTACTTATGTCAAAAATGGCATAATATGCTTAGTTAACTAAAAAATGGCATAATTAGTTAAGTTAGCTCCAAAATGACCCATTTTACCTAGGTTTGCTCCAATATGATCCATTTTACCTAGGTTAGCTCCAAAATGACCAAGTTTACCTAGGTTAGCTCCAATATGATCCATTTTACCTATGTTAGCTTCAATATGATCCATTTTAGATAGGTTAGCTCCAAAATAATCCATTTTACCTACATTAGCTCAAAAATGGCATAATTACTTATGTTAGCACAAAAATGACCTATACTTACCTTAATTTCCTCCAAATTGACATAATAAGCTTAGTTAGCCAAAAATGTCATAATTACCTATGTAAGCTCTAAAATGACACAAATAAGGAATAATAAGAAGAAAAACAAGGAAGAGGAGAAAACGAAAGAATAGAGGAATAAAGAGAAGAAAAAGAAAGAATAAAAGAAGAAGAAGAATGAGAAGGAAAAGGGTAAAAACCTTCTTCTTCTTCTTGTCTTCTTCTTCTTCTAGTCTTCTTCTTCTTCTTCTCTTCTTCTTCTTCTTCTTCTCCAAAATGACCTAAGTTAACTCTAATATGCTTAGTTACCTAGGTTAGCTCAATAATGACCTATACTTAGCTGCTTTATATCAAAAATGGCACAACATGCTTAGTTCACTCAAAAAAGGCATAATTAGCTAGGTTAGCTCCATTTTAACTAAGTATGCTTACTTCTTCTTCTTCATTTTCTTCTTCTTCTTCTTCTTCTAGTTTTCTTCTTCTAACTCTCTTGTTTCCCATTTTGTAGATTTCATTTACTTCACGGAAGCTTGCATGGATGGAGTGTCCCCTTTCTGCTTTTCTTTTGTATCGATGAATAATGTGGAACTTGTTATATGGATGGATGGATAGGCGTTGGATGAACAATGTGATGAAACTATGTGTTGGTTATGTATGGATGGAACTATGTGTTGGTTATGTATGTATGATGAAACTTGTGTGTTGGATATGTCATATGTCTGCTGTGAAATTTGTGTGTTGAAACTTGTGTGTTGAAATTTAATGAATATAAGAAAAAACAGAAAAAAACAGGGCCTATACAGGCTCTTTGTCGTCTGCTGGCAGACGGCAAAGCTGCCACGTGGCAGTTACCTGTGCAACCTGGGGCACTGGCTGGCCTATTTGGTTACTTTGCCGTCTGCTGGCAGACGGCAAAGAGCATTGCACCTTTGCCATCTGCCAGCGGACAGCATAGCATGACACGTGGGCTGGCCTATTTAGCTACTTTGCCGTCCGCTGGCAGACGGCAAAGGTGCAATGGTCTTTGCCATCTGCCCACGGATGGCAAAGCACGCCGTTAACCCCCTAACGGACCTAACCTGGCACTTGTGCCGTCCAGGCTCTCTGCCGTCCGCTGGTGGACGGCAAAGAGCGTTTCATCTTTTCCATCCGCCAGCAGACGGCAAAGAGCCCTTCGCCATAGCCTATTCAGCCGGACCTGATGCCGTCTGCTGGCGGACGGCAAAGGCCTTTACCGTCAGCCATGGCAGACGGCAAAGTGCCTGATTCCTGTAGTGTCACTATATTTTACATCAGCATGTATTTTGTTAATCAGCGTGAATCCAACCTTTATCTGATCTAAAATTAGTTGTAGCAAAATGTTAAAGGCGACAATGTTGATTTTTGTAAGGAAAACTGCCTGGTAGTTTTGCATACTGAGCTTCATGAGTGTACTATCTCATATCATGCACATTACTGAATTGTAGTGCTACTCTGGTTGCCCATTCATACGTTGTGTCAATGTTGCTTTCGTATTACCTTACGTGGCTGATGATAGCTATGCCATATTGTGTTAATTTGGTGTAGGCTGGTGTGGTCTGGTTGCCCAAACGTTCGTTGTGTCAATGTTGCTTTCCTATTATCTGACCTGGCCAATGATAGCAATGCTAGTGTGTTAATTTGGTGCAGGCTACTCAAGATAAGAAGACAAACTCTGAAAACAGCAAGGCAACCCCATTGTTTCTTTCCAATAAATCTAGGCCAGGTAATATGTCAATAACTCTTAATTAATCTGTTCGGTTCCCCTCCTAATTTATGTTATGATGCAGTGGTCGAGACACTCTCCACTATCAAGAATACAAGCCTGCCAAAATCGCCATCTGAATTTGTTCAGTTTCCTTTGTCTCGAATGCAATGGAAAAAATGTATCTTTGTGAACCAATTAATGGCTGAAGCAATGATGGAAATGGTGGAGGAATCAGAGCTGTACATTCGTGCGCAACAAAAACAGATCAATGTTTTCAGAGACAGTGTAGCAAAGCAGCAAGAACTTGCCCACATGCTTATGGGCGTCATCCGCGCTGAGGTTGCAGATTGTGACGTTGCTGATCGTTAGGTTCTGTTCATTTATTTGCACTGGCATCAATCTTTGATTGCCTAGTGGATGTAATTTCCTGTAATATATGCTGGATGTGCAACGTTTTTCCCTGTATGCTCTGCCTTTGCTTGATCGGTTTTGGTCCTGTGCATAATTGCTCGTCGTAATGGGCTCAAATTATCTAATTGGGCCTAAAGACATGTACAAACTTTAGTGGGCCCATTAAGTTAATGGTCCGTTACTAGGCTGAAAGTTAATGGTCGACCCTCTTACCTCCGAGGTCGTTAACAGGCCGACATCGAAGCGGGCAACAGGTGGGCCCATTTGATTTCACGGGCCGTTAACAGGCTGATACTAAGGTCGGGTTACATATGGCCCAACTATACTGTGGGCCTTTAGCAGGCCGAAAGAGACAGCGGGCTCGTACTGGACCATGAAGAGCATGGGCCACTAAGAGGCCGAAAGTTAGGTCATACTGTAAATGGCCCAACTGTGTTGTGGGCCTTTAGCAGGCCGAAAGAGAAACTGGGCTGGTATTGGACCATGAAGAGCATGGGCCGTTAAAAGGCCAAAACTCAGGTCCGACTGCAAACTGTCCCAAACAGCAACTAGGCACTTCGCAACAAGGAAAAGCATGGTACAGGAAACATATAGGCATAAACTTCATATGCACTTCCAGTACAGATTACATACTTCAATTAGCATCAAGGTTCAGGTTCATAGGCATCAAGATAAATCCAACATGATCAATGCAACAAGCTACTTTATAACACATATTATGACTTAGTGAAAAACAGGGCATACATGTGAGCAGAAATAACATGTTGACATGTTGGAGGCATGAAACAATGATGCTATGGTGCAAGATCATAGCAACCAAAAGCATGGCATTAAAGTACAGGTTATACATGAAAAAACATGATTACTAAGTATCTCCATATAACCTCTAGATCAATGTCATTCATCAAGACAATTAAGAAAGTCATAACAGATTCTCAGACAGTGAAAAACAGAGAAACGCTGAAAACAGATTCATGATGCATACTTTGATACAACAAAATTATATGGTACAGGAACATTTCATGGCATCAAAGAGCATTTCAAGCATGTACATGTAATGCACTACAAATCATGATCATTGAGCTACTGCTAAAAACCATTGGAACAGGTTTAAAACATCATGGAAAGATTGCAAATGATAACAGATTCACAGCATTAAGTAGGCATGTTTGCAAGCTTGTTAAACTCAACACACAACATATCATGGCATGAAAATAAAACCAGCAGCAAGAAGACATGTTTGTGCAACTACTCATGTCAAGAAAATGGTCATAGGATGCATATAACACTAGCTATTCACATGGCAAAAATGAACTTACTGTTAACAAGCTGACAGAAACATTATTTAGCAATTTTAGAGCATGGTAATGACAAGCTATAGCAGGCCGTAATTGCAAAGAATGGCATGTATGGATCGAGCATAATATGATCTGCAAAACATCCTTACTTAGCATCTGCAGATTATGCATGGATTCACTTGTAGAATCAAGTTAACATGACTACATAATGTAGCAGATTCATACTTAGCAGAAAACTCTTAAGTGTCTGAAATCAGAAACAGCAAGTACCCCACTTTGCAAGCTTGTGATAGTCACCACAGAGTATATCAAAATACATTGATTGCACCAATGTAAAGATGGCATGATTATGCTCCTAAAACATGTTGACATGATGCTCAAAAGAAATCACACAAAATGCTATGAAAAAGACAAATATGTATGTTACAACAGTTTTCAGCAGATTATATCATTTAGCACTTCTGCAACAAAGATCAACCGTAACATGCATACAAATGCAGCCATAATGTAGAGCATTCAGATATGAGCACTTCCATATAAGGAACATCATGATCGGACCAATATGCACTAAGTTACAGCCACTCAAACATGCTAATATGATGCTGGAATCCAGGGACTTAGCCGAAATGCTGGACTGAAAACTGAGCATCGGATAACTATGCAACGCACAGGGCATCGGATAGAGCAACAAGGAGTGGGATGGGATTCTCACCAGAGTGGGCTTGGCCCAGGTTGGCGGGGAGGTCGGGTTGGGCCTGAGGGAGCTGGCGCTGGGCCGAACGGCATGGGGCCCACGGGGCCGAGGCAGGTCATCCTCCTCCTCGATCTTTTGCTTTAGATGAATAAAAGTTTAGTTTGATCCTTTCTTTTCAAAAGCTTGCCTAGTGATCTATCCTTGTAATCGTGTGCAAGATATATAATAAAGTTTTGTTTGAGTTTTTGCTTCCTTTGCTTTCATGTTGCAATAAAAAGAAAGGATATAAATAAAAGGAAAGGAAATAAAAGAAAAATATCATATGCTAATCTTATGGTAGGTGATGGCACCACATAAGGAAAAGTATAAGTAGAAAATTTTATTAGAGATTGACAAACATAGTATTGGTCAATGATGCAACTCATGAAAGAACTAATAAGGGAAGAGAAGATTCACATATAAATACACTATCCTAGAAATGTTTTTTGATTGTGGGCCCCCATCCAAATATTATATGCCAAAATTGTTGACATTGGACAAGGAAGACAACGTAATGATTTATGTTTGTTCATATTCACATAGAAGTTATATTGTCATAGATCCTTCAACATGTGGTGCTTGCCCCTATCTTTGCTAGCCAAAATTCCGCACTAAGTAGAGATACTACTTGTGCATCCAAAAACCCTTAAACCCAAATCTTATTTTCAAGAGTCCACCATACCTACCTAGGGATTGAGCAAGATCCCTCAAGTAATTTGTCATCAGTGCAAAAAGGAAATAAAAATTGCTTCTAAATGTGTGAGATAATTTAGTGTAAGAGAAAATTGAGCGTTGCACGAACTTGTGATGGTGAATAATAAAAGCGACAGACTGCATAATAAAGGTCGCTATCACAAGGGGCAATGCAACGTGACGTTATTTTGCACTAAGGGGTTGAGCATACAAACAAATAAGCGCATGGCAACCACTGCTTCCCTCTGCGAAGGGCCTATCTTTTACTTTTATGTATTTACTTTTATGCAAAGAGTCAAAGTTTTCTCTCTATTCCTTTTTTATTTTTTCTCCTTTGGCAAGCATCATGTGGTGAGGATAGATCTAGGCACATATGTCTAGTTGAATATGGGTGCCATAAGTTATTATTGTTGACATCACCCTTGAGGTGAATACGTTGGGAGGCGAAACTATAAGCCCCCATCTTTCTATGTGTCCGGTTGCAACGTTTTGCTCATGTGTATGAGGTGAGTGTTAGCAATCATAGAAGACTATACGATGGTTCAGTATGTGGACTTGCCTAAAGGCTCCGATATGTGACCCTTCCTGAAAAGATGATGAATTGTAGTTGCAAGTTGATTGAGAACATAGTTTGTTGGTTTCTAATAGAGTTTATGCTTTATACTTCGATCGTGTGATGAACTGTTACTTATTCATGAGAAGTCTATGATAAAAGTCTTATGTTTAATTTTGTTGCCGTTATAATAATCTACATGATGCTTCTATGTCCGTATTTTGTTTTTATCGACACCTCTCTCTCTAAGCATGTGGACATGTTTTTCGATTTCGATTTTTCGCTTGAGGACAAGCGAGGTCTAAGCTTGGGGAGTTGATACGTTCATTTTGCATCATGTTTTCCTACTGTTATTTATGATGTTTTTATGCATAATAATGCTTTTTGGAGTAATTCTAATGCCTTTTCTCTCATAATTTGCAAGGTACACACAAAGAGGGAGAATTCCGGCAGCTGGAAATCTGGACATGGAAAAGCTATGTCAGGCTACCTATTCTGCACAACTCCAAACAAGCTGATGAAGGAAATATGCCCTAGAGGAAATATGGCCACAATATATCATGATAAACGTTTATTATTCATGCTAGAATTGTATTAACCGGAAACTTGATACATGTGTGGATACATAGACAAAACACAGTGTCCCTAGTAAGCCTCTACTAGACTAGCTCATTAATCAAAGATGGTTAAGTTTCCTAACCATAGACATGTGTTGTCATTTGATAAACGGGATCACATCATTAGGAGAATGATGTGATGGACAAGACCCATCCGTTAACTTAGCATAATGATCGTTAAGTTTTATGGCTATTGCTTTCTTCATGTCATATACATTCCTTTGACTATGAGATTATGCAACTCCCGGACACCGGAGGAATACCTTTTGTGCTATCAAATGTCACAACGTAACTGGGTGATTATAAAGATGCTCTAGAGGTATCTTCGAAGGTGTTTATTGGGTTGGCATAGATCGAGATTAGGATTTGTCACTCCAAGTATCGGAGAGGTATCTTTGGGCACTCTCGGTAATGCACCTCATAATAAGCCTTGCAAGCAATGTGACTAATGAGTTAGTTGCGGGATGATGTATTAAAGAACGAGTAAAGGGACTTGCCAGTAACGAGATTGAACTAGGTATGAAGATACCGACGATTGAATCTCGGGCAAGTAGCATACCGATGACAAAGGGAATAACGTATGTTGTCATTACTGTACGACCGATAAAGATCTTCGTAGAATATGTGGGAACCAATATGAGGATCCAGGTTCCGCTGTTTGTTATTGACAGAGAGGTGTCTCGGTCATGTCTACATAGTTCTCGAACCCGTAGGGTCCGCACGCTTAACGTTCGATGACTATTTTGTATTATATGAGTTATGTGATTTGGTGACCGAATGTTGTTCGGAGTCCCGGATGAGATCACAGACAAGACGAGGAGTCTTGAAATGGTCGAGAGGTAAAGATTCATATATAGGACGGTGATATTCGGACACCGGAAGTGTTCTGGGGGTACATGGTACATATCGGGTCATCGAAAGTGGTTCCAGGCTTCCCCCGGCAACTAAATGGGCCTAATGGGCCAAGAAGGGACAGAACAGCCCCTAGGGGGCTGGTGCGCCCCATGTAGGCCAAAATAACTGGGAATTAAAGATGAGAAGAGGGAAAGGAAGGGGTGGGATTCGGCCTCCCCCTTCCTTCTCTCCTCCCTCCTCCTTCCTTTCCCCTCTACATGAATATGGAAGGGTGGGAGGCCGAATTGGGAGGCGCCCAATTAGGATTCCTCCTACTTGGGGCGCCCCCTTGGCTGCCTCTCCTTCCCTCTGACCTATATATATGAGGGGGGAGCACCGCTAGAACACACAACATTGATTCCTAGCCGTGTGTGGCGCCCCCCTCCAAAGTTTATGCCTCCGGTCATATTGTCGTAGTGCTTAGGCGAAGCCCTGCGCGGATCACTTCACCATCACCGTCACCACGCCATCGTGCTAACAAAACTCTCCCTCGACACATTGCTGGATCAAGAGTTCGAGGGACGTCATCGAGCTGAACGTGTGCAGAACTCGGAGGTGCCGTATGTTCGGTGCTTGATCGGTCGGAACGAGAAGAAGTTCGACTACATCAACCGCATTGTCAAACGCTTCCGCTATCGGTCTACGAGGGTTTGTGGACACACTCTCCCCCTCTCGTTGCTATGCATCTCCTAGATAGATCTTGCGTGAGCATATGAAATTTTTGAAATTGCATGCTACATTCCCCAACAGTGGCATCCGAGCCAGGTCTATGCGTTGATGATATGCACGAGTAGAGCACAAATAGTTGTGGGCGGTGATCGTCATACTGCTTACCACCAATGTATTATTTTGATTTGGTGGTATTGTTGGCTGAAGCGGCCCAGACCAACCTTACATGACCACGTTCATGAGACCGGTTCCACTGACAGACATGCAACTTGTTTTGCATAAAGGTGGCTGGCGCGTGTCTGTTTCTCCAACTTTAGTTGAATCGATTTGACTGCAGCCGGTCGTTGTTGAAGGTTAAAACAACAAACTTGATAAATCACCATTGTGGTTTTGATGCGTAGGTAAGAAACGGTTCTTACTAGAAGCCTGTAGTAGCCACGTAAAACTTGCAACAACAAAGTAGAGGACGTCTAACTTGTTTTTGCAGGGCATGTTGTGATGTGATATGTTCAAGACATGATGTGATTTACGTTATTGTATGAGATGATCCTGTTTTGTAAAAGTTATCGGCAACTGGCAGGAGCCTTATGGTTGTCGCTTTATTGTATGAAATGCAAATGCCATGTAATTGCTTTACTTTATCACTATGCGTTAGCGATAGTTGTAGAAGAAAGAGTTGGCGAGACGACCATGACGCTACGATAGAGATCAAGGTGTCAAGCCAGTGATGATGGAGATCATGACGGTGCTTTGGAGATGGAGATCAAAGGCTCAAGATGATGATGGCCATATCATGTCACATATTTTGATTGCATGTGATGTTTATCTTTTTATGCAACTTATTTTGCTTAGTACGGCGGTAGCATTATAAGATGACCCCTTACTAAAACTTCAAGGTATAAGTGTTCTCCCTGAGTATGCACCGTTGCGACAGTTCGTCGTGCTGAGACACCACGTGATGATCGGGTGTGATAAGCTATACGTTCACATATAACGGGTGCAAGACAGTTCTGCACATGCGGAATAATCGGGTTAAACTTGACGAGCCTAGCATGTACAGACATGGCCTCGGAACACTGGAGACCGAAAGGTCGAACATGAATCATATAGTAGATATGATCAATGCTACCTCTTGAGCACTGCGTTGGTTTTCCCTTGAAGAGGAAAGGGTGATGCAGTAAAGTAGCGTAAGTATTTCCCTCAGTTTGTGAGAACCAGGGTATCAATCTAGTAGGAGGCCACGCACGAGTCCCTCGCACCTACAAAAACAAATAAATCCTCGCAACCAACACAATAAAGGGGTTGTCAATCCCTTCACGGTCACTTACGAGAGTGAGATCTGGTAGATATGATAAGATAATATTTTTGGTATTTTTATGATAAAGATGCAAAGTAAAATAAAAGGGCAATAAAAATAACTAAGTGTTGGAAGATTAATATGATGGAAAATAGACCCCGGGGCCATAGGTTTCACTAGTGGCTTCTCTCGAGAGCATAAGTATTACGGTGGGTGAACAAATTACTATTGAGCAACTGACAGAATTGAGCATAGTTATGAGAATATCTAGGTATGATCATGTATATAGGCATCACGTCCGAGACAAGTAGATCGACTCCTGCCTGCATCTACTACTATTACTCCACACATCGACCGCTATCCAGCATGCATCTAGAGTATTAAGTTCATAAGAACAGAGTAACGCTTTAAGCAAGATGACATGATGTAGAGGGATAAACTCATGCAATATGATATAAACCCCATCTTGTTATCCTCGATGGCAACAATACAATACGTGCCTTGCTGCCCCTACTGTCATTGGGAAAGGACACCGCAAGATTGAACCCAAAGCTAAGCACTTCTCCCATTGCAAGAAAGATCAATCTAGTAGGCCAAACCAAACTGATAATTCGAAGAGACTTGCAAAGATAACCAATCATACATAAAAGAATTCAGAGAAGATTCAAATATTGTTCATAGATAAACTTGATCATAAACCCACAATTCATCGGTCTCAACAAACACACCGCAAAATAAGATTACATCAAATAGATCTCTACAAGAGAGGGGGAGAACATTGTATTGAGATCCAAAAAGAGAGAAGAAGCCATCTAGTTAATAACTATGGACCCGAAGGTCTGAGGTAAACTACTCACACATCATCGGAGAGGCTATGGTGTTGATGTAGAAGCCGTCCGTGATCGATGCCCCCTCCGGCGGAGCTCCGGAAAAGGCCCCAAGATAGGATCTCACGGGTACAGAAGGTTGCAGCGGTGGAATTAGGTTTTTGGCTCCGTATCTGGTAGTTTGGGGGTACGTAGGTATATATAGGAGGAAGAAGTACGTCGGTGGAGCAACATGGGGCCCACGAGGGTGGAGGGCGCGCCCAGGGGGGTAGGCGCGCCCCCTACCTCGTGCCTTCCTGTTTGATGTATTGATGTAGGGTCCAAGTCCTCTGGATCACGTTCGTTCCGAAAATCACGTTCCCGAAGGTTTCATTCCATTTGGACTCCGTTTGATATTCTTTTTCCGCAAAACTCTGAAATAGGCAAAAAAAACAGCAATTCTGGGCTGGGCCTCCGGTTAATAGGTTAGTCCCAAAAATAATATAAAAGTGTATAATAAAGCCCAATAATGTCCAAAACAGAATATAATATAGCATGGAACAATCAAAAATTATAGATACGTTGGAGACGTATCAATCAACATAGAGATGTTCACCATTGAAGACTACCCCATCCCACGTGATGATGGGACATGGTTTAGTTGATTTGGATCACGTAATCATTTAGATGACTTGAGGGATGTCTATCTAAGTGGGAGTTCTTAAGTAATATGATTAATTGAACTTTATTTATCATGAACTTAGTCCTGATAGTATTTGCATATCTATGTTGTAGATCAATAGCTCGCGTATAGCTCCCCTGTTTTATTTTTGATATGTTCCTAGAGAAAACTAAGTTGAAAGATGATAGTAGCAATGATGAAGACTGGGTCCGTGATCTGAGGATTATCCTCATTGCTACACAGAAGAATTATGTCCTTGATGCACCGCTAGGTGACAGACCTATTGCAGGAGCAGATGCAGACATTATGAACGTTTGACAAGCTCAGTATGATGACTACTTGATAGTTTAGTGCACCATGCTTTACGGCTTAGAACCGGGACTTCAAAAATGTTTTGAACGCCATGGAGCATATGAGATGTTCCAAGAGCTGAAAATGATATTTCAGACTCATGCCCGTGTTAAGAGGTATGAGACCTCTAACAAGTACTTTGCCTACAAGATGGAGGAGAATAGCTCAGCTAGTGAGCATGTGCTCAGAATGTCTGGGTACTACAATCATTTGAATCAAGTGGGAGTTAATCTTCCAGATAAGATAGTGATTGACAGAATTCGCTAGTCACTATCACCAAGTTACTAGAACTTCGTGATGAACTATAATATGCAACGGATAACGAAAACGATTCCCAAGCTCTTCGCGATGCTGAAATCGGCGAAGGTAGAAATCGAGAAATAGTATCAAGTGTTGATGGTTAAACAAGAACACTAGTTTCAAGAAAAAGGGCAAGGGAAAGAAAGGGAACTTTAAGAAGAATGGCAAGCAAGTTGCCACTCCCGTAAAGAAGCCCAAAGCTAGACCCAAACCTGAAACCGAGTGCTTCTACTGCAAAGCAAAATGGTCACTGGAAGCGGAACTGCCCCAAAAAACGTGGCGGATAAGAAGGATGGCAAAGTGAACAAAGGTATATTTGATATACATGTTATTGATGTGTACTTTACTTGTGTTTATGGCAACCCCTCAGTATTTGATACTGGTTCAGTTGCTAAGAGTAGTTACTCAAAACAGGAGTTGCAAAATAAACAAAGACTAGTTAAGGACGAGGTGACGATGTGTGTTGGAAGTAATTCCAAGGTTGATACGATCACCATCACACACTCCCTCTACCTTCAAGATTAGAATTGAACCTAAATAAATGTTATTTGGTGTTTGCGTTGAGCATTAATATGATTAGATCATGTTTATTGCAATACGGTTATTCATTTAAGTCAGAGAAAAATTGTTGTTCTGTTTATATGAATAAAACCTTCTATGGTCATACACCCAATGTGAATGGTTTTTTGAATCTCGATCGTGGTGATACACATATTCATAATATTGATGCCAAAAAAGATGAAAAGTTGATAATGATAGTGCAACATATTTGTGGCACTGCCGTTTATCATATTGGTGTAAAGCGCCTGAAGAAACTCCATGCGGATGGACTTTTGGAATCACTTGATTATGAATCATTTGATGCTCCCAAACCATGCCTCATGGGCAAGATGACTAAAACTCCGTTCTCCGAAACAATGGAGCGAGCCACTGACTTATTGGAAATAATACATACCGATGTATGCGGTCCGATGAGTGTTGAGGCTCGCGGTGGGTATTGTTATTTTATGATCTTCACATATGATTTGAGCATATATGGGTATATCTACTTGATGAAACACAAGTTTGAAACATTTGAAAAGTTCAAATAATTTCAGAGTGAAGGGGAGAATCATCGTAACAAGAAAATAAAGTTTCTACGATTTGATCGCGGAGGCGAATATTTGAGTTACGAGTTTGGCCTTCATTTAAAATAATGTGGAATAGTTTCACAACTCACGCCACCTGGAACACCACAACATAATTGGGGATATACCCCGCGGCGTAACCCGGCATGAAGTATAACCCGGCCGGACATGGCGACTCACTGGTAACCCGGCGGGCGGGACAGGCGGATGACAAGGCCCAAAGGCCCAGAAGGCCGGTTCATACTATGGTGGGCCGGTTTACAAGGAAAGGCATAAGGAATATTCCCATATAAAGGAAGCAAGGCTAGGACTCCACTTGTAATAGAGTAATCCTAATCCTACTAGGACTAGTCATGTAACCCGCCCCTTCAACATATATAAGGAGGGGCAGGGCTCCCCAAAGAGGGGCAAGCAAGAAGAAACAATCTCTAGGGCTAGACACAAAAAGCCGGTTTATCCGGTGACTCCCTCATGATGATAATGAGACCTAGCCACAAACAGCATGTAGGGTTATTACCGGATGATGTTTCCTGGGGCCCGAAGCTGTCTAAACCCTTGTCTTGTGTTGCGTCTCTCGATTCCGATCAACCCCTCTCAAGCTACCACATAGATGCGTTGGCCTCACGACTAAGTCCACACACTAGGACATCTGCCGTGACAAAACCACGACAGTTGGCGCCCACCGTGGGGCCTGCGCACGGTGGTGTTGAGTTCTTGGAGGGATCTCTTTCACAAGTCGTGAAGTTCACACTTTTCTGGATGAAGAAGAACCGGTTTGGAAGGATTTACATCAGTTTTGAGTTCATCGGTCCAGATTCATAGTCTGGTATTTAAAATTCAAGAAAAGTAAGGCTGCGACATTGTTTGTTTTCCGCAAGTCGCCGAGATCGACAGGAGCGTTTCCACTGTCATTGGTGAATTTGCTACGGATTCGACAGCTAGGTCCGATTGCTTTTAGGCGGTTGCCGCAAAAATCAGTCTTCCGGGTCATCGTGGTGGAGGTGAGCTTCAACTTGGTGTCCTATGCAATCAATCCGCCAAAAGCTACCGGCCCGTCTACATATCAAGTTGCGGTTATTTTTTCTGATCCGCTGAGTGGCCGCCGCCGTGAGACGAAACTAAGGATTAAAAGAAGGAAATGCTACTATGTGGGATTAGTACATGAAGGCCAAAGAAATCGGATCAGAGGCAGGCTATCAGCGTAAGCCCTGCAAACCTTGGTTAATATACGGATTCAATAAACACGACCCGGACACGGATGGTCCACAGGCTTGGTCTTTCATGTGACTCGCCATGTTGAACCGCCACGCCTTCGCTGTCGCCAGTTCGCATCTGCAAGTTGCCATGGCCTCGCGTTGCTCCTCTGCTGAACCGCCCGTCCTCGCCAACTCACCTGCGCCCCGCGCCGCCGCGGCTGTGTCCCGCCTCACCTCCTCCGTCGCGCCGCTGGCTCTGCCACGAGCGCCCTTGCCGGCTCCGTCTCCCCCTGCATCTGACCCGGTCCGGTTCACTGCTGCACGAGGCTACGCCTGCGTGCCTCCGCTCCGGTTTCACCACCGCCGCCGCAATCTGCTTCTACTTAACCGGCCTTGAGGCATCCATAGCCGCGCCCCTTCGCCTCGTGTTGAACCGCTGGATGCTACCAAGCTGTCACCGCTGCTCTGACCCGTCATGCTGGTCCTCCGCTGGTCCAGCTCTAAACCGTTGCGCCGGATCTACTTCAACCCGCCCGAATCTGCTCTGAGCTGTTGTTGCATGCTTCCATCTCAGCCTCCGGATCAAGCGCTTCTGCGCCTCGCCAACCATGTCTGCCGCGTCTTCGCATCCATAACGCCCGCCACCTCACGCCCGCTGCGGGCTCATCCTCTGTTAAACCGCCGAGTACCTCGACCGCTCGCCACCGTCGCCATGACACGCCGGCGCCGCTAAACCGCATTAGAGAGCCGCTATGCTGGCCGTGGGCCTCGCCGTTCCTCTGCACCGCAACCTGCCAACCCTGCCCGTGGCTGCGGCCTGAGCTGCCGGGTCCCCGTTCCTCTGCAGAACTCTGTTTAAAACCGCCGCTGAGGGGTCACCACCCTGGCAGGTGCCCCCCGTCATATTTCATCCTGAGCCGCCCTGCTGGGCTTTTCCCCAAGTAACTCCGGCAGCTGGCCGTTGCCACGAACCATCCCGGTTTTCCGCCCCGCGTCGAGCTGTTGACTCTGCCACGCCGTCGAGAGCCGCTGCTTCATTGACCCGCCTTCTCGTGGCTCGTCTCGCAGGCTTGCTGCTGCGCTACCAGAATGCTGAATAATGTTGATGGTTCTCTAAAAGAGTCCTGGGTCAACGATGAGTCCCCGCGGGTTGAAGTAGACTCGCAGCCGCCGTGACCCGGCTGCCCAACTACTGCCGTGAGTTGCCAAGGGCTCCGCCTCACCTGCAAGTTGCCGCTCCCTCCGTCGGGGCCGATTCAATCGTCGACAGCCGTCGGGTCTCCTCGCCTCTGCAGCTAGTCGCCGCGGCCGCCATCGCCATGCTCCACTACCTCCCGTGAGTTGCCAAGGGCTCCGCCGCACCTGCAAGTTGCCGCTCCCTCCGTCGGGGCCGATTCAATCGTCGACAGCCGTCGGGTCTCCTCAACCCACTTCCGCCGTAGCTGTGGCCCGCTTCACTCTACCTCAAGCTGGCTTTGCTTAGCAACCGTTTTTGAGTCGCCGGCTTGCCCGCCGGTCACGCTCGAGTCGCTACTCCCCTGCTGTTGCTGACACTATTAAACCGCCATTTCTACTCCTCCGCCGGTATCCCTGGCCTTGTTCGCCTGATGAGTCGCTGTGCGCCGAGTCGCCCCCGCTTAACCCGCCTCCGTTGTTGACTCGCCTGGGGCCTCATCAACTGGCTGCTGAAAAAAAAGCTTATGACTCGGTGGGTCTGTTCTGAGCCACTGCAGCCCCTGCGTCTCACCACCAGCATATATGACTGGTTCGACGTCCCAGGGAAATGCCAGGGCAAATTGTTCCATGTTCATAGGCAGATATGGTGAGATCATCTGTCATCCAAATACATCAGGACAATTATTCACCACCGAAGTGGAGTTATATCACGGATATGGAGTGCATCGCATCGTCATTTTGCACTACATTTATCCGTGCTGCCCTTCTCAACGGAAGTGCTTACTCTACCGCCCTTGCGGTCTGGTCTACATCAACACACCGGGCCGCACATGTCTGCATGAGCTGTTTATTGAGTATGAGCAAGTCACTCCTTGGGTAGCCCGGTTTTCTTTCAACAAATTGGAGGCAAATTATCATATACTATCAACCGCCGTCTGCACTAGGTGGCCCAATGGGCAGGCGCACAAGTCGCCGCCACTACAGTTTGGTTAACTTCAAATAGCCAGTTGGAAGGAACCATTGGCCGAGTTGCTGACACGGCTCATACGGGATCATTTATAACCCACCGCAGTCACCTCAACCTTCTGTGGATTCACATCGTGCTATCAACACCAATGATATACAACTTATGCCGGTTTATATCACGATCAAATATGGAGAATCTCAAGCCAACTCCTTGAGTCACGTTGAGACTCGGGGGCTACAATGATATGACTTAGCAAATGTTGCCGGTTTTCAGTGAAGTCAAGAACCCCAGGACGTTGGAGGGAAAGATATCCCGGTCCCGGAGGCTACTAACCATATTGATGAAAATTTGAAGGCCGTCAGAAAATTTCCGGTTCAAAATGAAGAATGCCGGTTTAAAATCTGGTTCAAGGGAAATCTGTTCTCCCACAAAGCTCTGAAGCTCTCAAATCCGGTTTAAGAATTTCCGGTTCAAAAAGAATTAATCTCTCGCAAGTTCGAGTTTAAAGGTCGTCAGGAAATTTCCGGCTGAAAATGAAGTTTCCGGTTTAAAATCCGGTTCAAGGGAAAGATGTCTCCCACAAAGCTTTGAAGCTCTCAATATCCGGTTCAAAATCTCGGTTCAAGAAGAATTTATCTCTTGCAAAAAGTTAAAGGTTGCCAAAGAGAACTTGCTACCATGATGTGCGGTTCAAACATGGGTATCCTGCCTTATGGGCTTAGCTTATTATGGTTACTTGGGGGCTTTCTGTTCAAACATAGGTGTATTCACCAAAGAGAACATAGCGTTACTACCCTCTTGACCGAATATGTCACTTGGGGGCTTCCTGTTCAAACATAGGTGTATTCACCAAAGAGAACATAACGTTACTACCCTTTTGACTGGGTTTTCTTGTTCAAACATAGGTGTATTCACCAAAGAGGACATAACCCTTCTGGGTCATCCTGCCTGTATGCCAGCTGCTTCTTCATCAGGTAATCCTGATTGGCCCGGCGAACTCTTAACAGTCAATCTTTAAAACAAGACCCTGAACTCGTTAAGGTTAAAATGCCGGTTTGTCATGTGAGGGCACGGCTTAAAGATAGCGAGGATGAACCCAGGCTACTAAGCCGCCTTCATTGAAACTTGGTTAAACCTGCCTGTTTGCATGATGCTACTCCGACCTCGTGTACTCTCGATAAGTCAATCTTTAAACAAGACCCTGAACTTATCCAGGTTAAAACATCGATTGGGTCATGTGAGAGTCGGCTTACAGAAAGCGAGGATACTCCAGTGGCTATCATGCTAGTTTCATTGAAGTATTCTGTTATCATACACATACATCATCATATATTGCATCATACATTGCATCATCATTGCATCATCATTGCATCATCATAGCATACATCATATCTGCATTGATATACTGGTTTATACTGCAGGAACCGGTTTTCAAACCAGGTTATATTATTCAAATATTTAATAGCCAACATGGTTGGATTTTATTATGGTTATCAATAACCAATATTATGATTGAGGTTTTCAAAGTCACTTCAGCACAATGGCTATTATTTTATCAATGGATATGATTTATTATACAATGGAGGAAATAGTCCCGAGTCGCTGCAGGCTTACGACCCGGCACTTGGGGGATACATTATTCAAATTGAGATTACATCAATATGCAAGTCCCATGTCACTGCCAGCATGCACCATGGCACTTGGGGGCTAATGGAAAGTCATTTTTTGCTCACTTTATTGAAGACCCGACTCATCACATTATAATGAGCCGGCCCTTGGGGGCTACCAATTGCTCCTGTTAAAAATTTGAGGTACACAAGTTAAATCCATTATATTGAAGGGTTCATTGCTCAGTTGGTAAAGCACAAAGCTCTTAACCTTATGGACGTGGGTTCGAGCCCCATGGTGGGGGTTACATAATATAATGTTATTTTCAATGAAGTATATATCAAGTCCCTGCTCATTATTGCATAATGACCCGGACCTTGGGGACTACACTGGTTGAAGTTTTTATGAGTATAAGGCAATTACAAGTCCCAGGCTATTGCAAGCATGACAACCAGGCACTTGGGGGCTATATATATGGAATCTTCAGTTTTTACTAGTGACTGAGATGAATAAACACGGATTTCTTCAAAGTGGTTATTTATATTGAAGGAAGTCTTAAGTCATCACTTTGCTCTGCTCAAGACTTGGGGGCTACAGGTAACACGGATATAAGGGAGAAATGTTTTCAAATTCTCAGTTTCGAGCAAACCAGATTGACCCGGAGTCACCTATCATTATGACCCGGTGTCTGCAACAATCATAACCCGACGTCATCAATAATCATGAACCGGCGTTGGCAACAATCATGAACCGGCGTTGGCAACAATCATGACCTGGAATTATCAGTTTTTATAACCCGGCGATTTTGGAAGTCATAGCCCGGCAAGTTCTACATTTTCAAGCCGGCTGAATATCAGTTGAATATTTGAAGACAAATATTCTTGTCAAGTCAGAGCATTGAAGGCCGATTCAAATGGATTGTTTATTTACAAAATATCTTCTGCAAGAAAATTGATTATGAAGCTGGTCTATTGACTCGGATTATTCAGAAGGAAGAAATGACAAGGACTTAAGGATGATCAACTGCCGGTTTATAAGAATATTTAAACCGGAGCACAACCCGCCAAACTTGTTCTTGTGTTTATGTTGCAGATCAGTTTAACATGGATAAATCCAAATTAAACTGGGGGCTAATGTCGGGGATATACCCCACGGCGTATCCCGGCACGAAGTATAACCCGGCTGGACTTGGCGACTCACTGGTAACCCGGCAGGCGGGACAGACGGATGACAAGGCCCAAAGGCCCAGAAGGCCGGTTCATACTATGGTGGGCCGGTTTACAAGCAAAGGCATAAGGAATATTCCCTTATAAAGAAAGCAAGGCTAGGACTCCACTTGTAATAGAGTAATCCTAATCCTACTAGGACTAGTCATGTAACCCGCCCCTTCAACATATATAAGGAGGGGCAGGGCTCCCCAAAGAGGGACAAGCAAGAAGAAACAATCTCTAGGGCTAGACAAAAAAAGCCGGTTTATCCGGCGACTCCCTCATGATGATAATGAGACCTAGCCACAAACAGCATGTAGGGTTATTACCGGATGATGTTTCCTGGGGCCCGAAGCTGTGTAAACCCTTGTCTTGTGTTGCCTCTCTCGATTCCGATCAACCCCTCTCAAGCTACCACATAGATGTGTTGGCCTCACGACTAAGTCCACACACTAGGACATCTGCCGTGACAAAACCACGACAGTAATGGTGTGTTCGAATGTCGTAACCGTACTTTATTAGATATCGTGCGATCTATGATGTCTCTTACCGATTTACCACTATTGTTTTGGGGTGATACATTAGAGACAGCTGCATTCATGTTAAATAGGGCACCATCTAAATCCGTTGAGTCGACACCGTATGAACTATGGTTTGGCAAGAAACCTAAGCTGTCGTTTCTTAAATTTTGGGGTTGCGATGCTTATGTGAAAAAGCTTCAGCCTGATAAGCTCGAACCCAAATCGGAGAAGTGCGTCTTCATAGGATACCCAAAAGAAACTATTGGGTACACCTTCTATCACAGATCCAAAGGCAAGATCTTTGTTGCTAAGAATGGATCCTTTCTAGAGAAGGAGTTTCTCTCGAAAGAAGTGAGCGGGAGGAAAGTAGAACTTGATGTGGTAATTGTACCTTCTCTCGAATTGGAAAGTAGCTCATCACAGAAAACCGATCCCGTGATGCCTACACCAACTAGAGAGGAAGCTAATGATAATGATCATGAAACTTCAGATCAAATTACTACCAAACCTCGTAGGTCAACCAGAGCACGTTCCGCACCAGAGTGGTACAGTAATCCTGTCCTGGAAGTCATGTTACTATAGCATGATGAACCTATGAACTATGAGGAAGTGACAATGAGCCCAGATTCTGAAAAAATGGCTTGAGGCCATGAAATCTGAGATAGGATCCATATATAAGAACAAAGTGTGGACTTTGGTGGACTTACCCGATGACCGGCAAGCCATTGAGAATAAATGGATCTTCAAGAGGAAGATGAACGCTGATGGTAGTGTTACTATCTACAAAGCTCGAATTGTCGCAAAAGGTTTTTCGACAAGTTCAAGGTGTTGACTACGATGAGTTTTTCTGACTCGTATCGATGCTTAAGTCTGTCCGAATCATTTTAGCAATTGCCACATTTTATGAAATCTGGCAAATGGATATCAAAACTACATTCCTTAATGGATATATTAAAGAAGAGTTGTATATGATACAACCAGAAGGTTTTGTCAATCCTAAGGGTGCTAACAAAATGTGCAAGCTCCAGCGATCCATCTATGGACTGGTGCAAGCATCTCGGAGTTGGAATATATGCTTTGATGAGTTGATCAAAGCATATAGTTTTATACAAACTTGCGGTGAAGCCGGTATTTACAAGAAAGTGAGTGGGAGCACTAGCCTTTCTGATAAGTATATGTGAATGACATATTGTTGATCGGAAATGATATAGAATTTTCTGGAAAGCATAAAGGAGTGTTTGAAAGGAGTTTGACAAACAAAGACCTCGGTAAAGCTGCTTACATATTGGGCATCAAGATCTATAGAGATAGATGAAGATGCTTGATAAGATTTTTAAATGAGTACATATCTTGACAAGATTTTGAAGTAGTTCAAAATGGAACAGTCAAAGAAGGAGTTCTTGCCTGTATTGCAAGGTGTAAAGTTGAGTAAGACTCAAAACCCGACCACGACAGAAAATAGAAAGAGAATGAAAGGCATTCCCTATGCCTCAGCCATAGGTTCTATAAAGTATGCTATGTTGTGTACCAGACCTATTGTGTACCTCGCCATGATTTTGGCATGGGGGTACGATAGTGATCCAGGAGCGGATCACTGGACAGCGGTCAAAGTTATCCTTAGTTACCTAAGAGGACTAAGGAAATATTTCTCGGTTATGAAGGTAATAAGGAGTTCGTCGTAAAGAGTTACGTCGATGCAAGCTTTGACAACGATCCAGATGACTCTGAGTCTCAATCTGGACACATATTGAAAGTGGGAGCAATTAGCTAGAGTAGCTCCATGCAGAGCATTGTAGACATAGAAAATTTGCAAGATACATCCGGCTCTAAATGTGGCAGACCCGTTGACTAAACTTCTCTCACAAGCAAAACATGATCACACCTTAGTACTCTTTGGGTGTTAATCACATAGCGATGTGAACTAGATTATTGACTCTAGTAAACCCTTTGGGTGTTAGTCACATGGCGATGTGAACTAATCACATAAAGATGTGAACTATTGGTATTAAATCACATGATGATGTGAACTAGATTATTTACACTAGTGCAAGTGGGAGACTGAAGGAAATATGCCCTAGAGGCAATAATAAAATTATTATTTATATTTTCTTATATCATGATAAATTTTTATTATTCATGCTAGAATTGTATTAACCGGAAACTTGATACATGTGTGGATACATAGACAAAACACAGTGTCCCTAGTAAGCCTCTACTGGACTAGCTCGTTAATCAAAGATGGTTAAGTTTCCTAACCATAAACATGTGTTGTCATTTGATAAACGGGATCACATTATTATGAGAATGATGTGATGGACAAGACCCATCTGTTAGCTTAGCATAATGATCGTTAAGTTTTATTGCTATTTCTTTATTCATGTCATATACATATTCCTTTGACTATGAGATTGTGGAACTCCCAGATACCGGAGGAATACCTTGTGTGCTATTAAACGTCACAACGTAACTGGGCGATTATAAAGATGCTCTACAGGTATCTCCGAAGGTGTTTGTTGGGTTGTCATAGATCGAGAATAGGATTTTTCACTCTGAGTATCGGAGAAGTATCTTTGGGCCCTCTCGGTAATGCACATCATAATAAGCCTTGCAAGCAATGTGACTAATGAGTTAGTTGCGGGATGATGTATTACGGAACGAGTAAAGAGACTTGCCGGTAACAAGATTGAACTAGGTATGAAGATTCCGACGATCGAATCTCGGGCAAGTAACACTACTGGAATCAGGAACTTTGCCGTCAGCTAGCTGATGGCAAAGAGGGCCTTTGCCATCAGCTTAAAGAAAACTGATGGCAAAGAAGCAGCCGACGGCAAACAAAGTGTTTGTTGTCAGCCCCATCTTTGCCGTAAGCTAGCTGGCGGCAAAGAGGCAGGGTGGGCCGCTAGCGAGAGGCAACTAACAGCCACTTTCTTTGCCGTCCGCAAGCTGATGGCAAAGAAACTTTTACGTCCGCTAGCAGACGGCAAAGAAAGTGGCCAAACTAACGTCCATTTGCTAGGCTCTTTGCCGTCTGCTAGCGTACGGCAAAGAGTTGTGCCCTATCTAACAAAACGCCCTCGCCCTACCCCTCTCTCTCCCTCTCCCCTCATCCCAACCCCGCGCCGCCGCGTCGCCCCGGCTGCCCCGCCTCGCCGCGTAGCCCCGGGCCGCCTCGCCGCCCCGGCCCGCATCGCCGCCCTGGCCGCCCGCCCCGCCGCGCCAGGCCGCTTCGGCCGCCCCGGTACGCCTCGCCGCTCCGGCCGCCCCGGCCCGCCTTGTCCCGTTCGCGCCGCCTCGCCGCTCGGCCCCGTCTGCGCCGGCTCGGGCCTCCTCACCGCCCCGGCTGCCCCGCCAGGCCGCGCTAGCCCCAACCCGGCTGCCCCGCCCCTCCGCGCCGGCCAGCCCCGCCCTGGCCGCCCAGTCGGCCGGCCCCGCCTTGCCTCCCCCGACGCTCCGCCGCACCGCCCCGCCTCGCCGCCCCGGCCGCTCCAAAGTGAGACCTTTTTTCTTTTCTTCTGTTTTTAGATTTAGTTTAATTAGGTTTAGTATAATTTAGTTTAGGTTTTGTTTAGTTTAGTTAGTTTACTTTAGGTTTAGTTTAATTTAGTTTAGGTTAAGTTTCTGGTTTAGTTTAGGTTTACTTTAGTTAGTTTAGTTTAGGTTTAGTTTAGTTTATGTTTAGTTTAGTTTAGTTTAGGTTAAGTTTCTGGTTTATTTTGAACATGTGAAATTTGTTGTTATTTTTTAGTTCAAGCATTTATTCCTGCATCGACGTCGACGATGCCTATCCCGCATCCTCGTCGTCGACTCGGCGGAGGAGGCCTGCTTGATCAGAGGGGCCATGTCCGAGACTGGGCTCCACCGGGCTGGTACTAGGAGGTTCTACCTTCCGGGGGGAGCAGCTTGGTGAGGAACCAGCCCATCGTTGACCCGAACCTTGTTTGGTGGCGGTCGCGTGGGCCAGTGACGGTGCCGAGGCTTTCGGACACCACGGAGGTGGTACGTCACCGTGTCAGCGAGGAGTACGAGCACATCCGTCGCTGCATGGTTGCGTTGGAGGGCAGGTTCGACAATACTCGACAGGTTCTTCAGGGATCTCACTGGAGCTATGATCCTGTGATGGTTCCTTCTCTTTGGGTGTCCACCGCCCGCGCCGATACCCGTCGTTTGCTACGGTTCTAGCTGTATTAGCGATGCTATATGTATGATACTATTTGAGATGTATTAGTGATAATATTCGATGATGTATGGACGCAAGAGATGATGTAGTTTTGCTTATTGAATGCATGCTAATTTAGTTTACCCGGGAACGAGCGTGTTAGGGGGTTCCTCGGTGTCGATGGTATCCTAAATAGCAAGTATCGTCAGTGTGAGATACATGTGGCCGTCGGTGTCGAATACTACATCCACGTACCACAAGTGACAGAGGGGTCTTGCGTCCCGCAGCAACAGTTCTCGGCGTCGATGGTGGTCGAACACCATTGCAAATTTGTCTGGCAACCTCTGAGATGACGATTGAAAGCTAAGTGTTGAAACTTGAAACACCCAAACTGACTCAAGTTGGTTTGGTTGTTTGAAATTTCAATACTTGGCTTTAATCCTCATCGCAGAGGCTGCCAGACAAATTTGCCAAGGTGTTCAACCATCATCGGCCACCAGAACTATTGTTGCGGGACGCCAAGCGCCGGCGTCACTTGTGGGACGTCGATCTAGTGTTCAACGCCGAGCGCCTCATGTATCTTGCACCGATGATACTTGCTATTTAGGGTTCTATCGACGCTGAGGAACCCCTAACCCGCTCGTCCTGTTGTAAATATGTAGTTAGGTTGACGGAAAAAACAATATTGCTATGAAACTCATCTTTCGATTTAAATGTGC
The DNA here is from genome assembly GCF_018294505.1 of Triticum aestivum. NCBI lineage: Eukaryota > Viridiplantae > Streptophyta > Magnoliopsida > Poales > Poaceae > Triticum > Triticum aestivum. Next base: position 87,561,926 of record NC_057805.1, read on the forward strand.
ATTTTTTTCGTCGCTGCGAGGGTCTAGTGTTCGACGAGCTCCGCCCTTGCGTTCGTGGGTTAGGACAAATGACATCTCCTCCCCCCTTGATTTTCTCTGTTCCGGTCTTCGTGCTGATGAAACTTGCTAGCTATAGGTGTCTTCAATCATCAGTATGATTGACCACTATGCATCTCCCGTTCGAAAGGGTTACATCTATAAATATGCATGCATTTGCATATTTATAACCGTGATTCTTTCGAATTGTCCAACGTTATCCATGGACAGCCCGAGTATGTGTAGATTGGGTTCGTTTTCCCATATGCTCTGCTCCGGATCCGATGCAGAATTTCGTCAGTGCCTCCCTATTGTTGTCCGGGTACACATCCTCTCAGCTTATTGCTGAGACGTGTATCAGGAGAACAGCTGGGAGGTGCTGCCGAAATTTTGCGTCGGATCCGGAGCAGAGCATTCGAAAATGAACCCAATCTAACGCATAGTCGGGTGGGATTAGGACCTATCTTTACCTATTAGCGTCTAGGTTGCATGGACGTAATAAAAGTGACAAACTGCATTAACTGATGAATATATACATGTTGATTTATATATATATTTATTATGTGTCCATTAGCTAGGCAAGATGACTGATTGTGCGTGGATGTACATCGGTCACACTAGTCACAACGACATGACCAATGAATGGTTAACAAAAATCAAGGGGTTTCTGAGAGCTGCCTTTGCAAAAGGCCAGAGGACAACATGGTGCCTCTGTGCCGGGTGTAACAATTGGCACAAAAGGACAGAGGATGAAATGGGCAAACACCTGCAGAAGTGGGGTTTACGCCAGATTATACGGTGTGGACATTTCATGGCGAGTCTGCCCAACGTGCTAGAGCTGAGGTGCTTCATCGTCGCACCAACGAGCATGGTACCAGGATGCAAGACATGGTGCAAGACTTTGATGATGCTCGGGACTCGGATGATGAGATGGAGGAATCTGCAAAGGCCTTCAATGAAATGTTGGAGTCTTCAAAACGTCCTCTCCACGAGCACACCGAGCTTTGTCAGGTGGATGCCATCTCGCAAATTATGGCTCTGAAGGCTCAATTCAACTTGGGCAGAGAATGCTACGATGCAATGATGATAGTATTTGGATGTTTTCTACCCAAAGGCCATGTACTACCTGCAAACCTGTACGAGTCAGACAAAATCCTCCGTTCTCTTAAGATGCCCTATGAGAAGATACATGCCTATGAGAAAGGATGTGCCTTATTTAGGCTTCAGTATGCGGACTTGAACTATTGTACCATTTGCAAGTCATCCATGTATGTTGTGGTAGACAATGGTATGGGTGAGAAGACGCATACCAAAATCCCCGTTAATGTTCTTCGGTATATGCCAATCGTACCAAGACTTCAACGTCTTTTCATGGTCGAAGAGACGGCAAGACAGATGACATGGCACAAAACAGGCAAAAGAACCCGACTAGATGCAAATGGGAAGCTGATGATGGTGCACACATCGGACGGTGAAGCATGGAAGAGCTCCAATGCACTACATGATGAGAAAGTGGCAGATCCGAGGCATCCTCGAGTCGGCATCAGCACGGATGGGTTCAGTGTGTTTGGTCTGACGGCAGGCCAATATAGTTGTTGGCCAGTGTTTGTCTTTCCACTCAATCTCCCCCCGGACAGATTATGCAAAGAAAGAACATTTTCTTGACGTTGATAATTCCAGGGCCCAACTATCCGGGGAAGAATATGAATGTGTACATGCAGCCGCTGAAGGACGAATTGCAAGAAGCCTGAGATAATGGGTTCAAGACATACGACGCCTTTAGCAAACGGAACTTCATAATGCGTGTCTGGTACATGTACTCGACGCATGACTTGCCGGCGTATGCGCTATTCGTTGGCTGGTGTGTGCATGGAAGGTTCCCGTGCCCCACATGCAAGGGAGCTCTTGAGTTCCGTTGGCTTCAGGCCAGTCGCAGGTTTTCTTGCTTCGACATGCATAGACAGTTCCTGGATCCTCGCCATAAGTTGAGGAAAGACAAGAAGAACTTCATCAGAGGTAGGGTTGTCAAAAACTCTGCACTACCTGCGTTGACAGGCCAAGAGACCCTGGATCAGTTAAACGCTCTCAAGCCAGATCCAGAGCATCCAGGGTATTTCAAGGGGTATAATTCGAAACACGCTTGGACTCACAAGACATGCTTGTGGGATCTGCCATACTTCAAAGACCTCCTTTGCCCACACAACATTGATGTGATGCACACTGAGAAGAATATCGCCGAGGCATTTTTTGGTACATTGTTCGGCATAGATGGGAAGTCAAAGGATAATTTTAAGGCTAGAGTCGATCTGGAGGCGCTATTTGATAGGCCGTTACAAAACATGAAAGAACCGAAAGGAAAGCAGAACTGGACGAAGCCAAAGGCATGGTTCGATCATGGAAGGCCAGCTATGAGGGAAATTATCTTGTGGGTGCAACAGCAGTTGATGTTCCCCGATGGGTATGCAGCGAGTCTAAAGAGGGGAGCGATCCTTGATAAATTGAAGATATTTGGTCTCAAGAGTCATGATTGGCACATATGGATTGAGCGGGTAATGCCGGTGATGTTGGGCGGATTCATCCCTAAGGATGAATGGCTAGTACTAGCAGAGCTGAGCTATTTCTTCCATGTTCTTTGTGCGAAAGAACTATCGCCTGACCTGGTAGAAGAAATGGAAGAGTTGGCGCCGGAGTTGATCTGAAAGTTAGAGAAGATATTTCCGCTGGGCTTCTTTAATCCAATGCAGCACTTGATTTTGCATCTCCCAACCCAGGCAAGATTGGGGGGCCTGTGCAGAATCGTTGGTGCTTCACAACCGAAAGGACGCATAAGATGCTTCGAGCAAAATGTAAAAATAAACATAGAATCGACGCATCGATGGCCGAGGCATTCATTACTGAGAAGGCGGCAAACTTCATGACAGCACACTACGAAGCCAAAAATCGTCATTTGCATAATCCGAAGCCTCGGTACAATGCCGGCGACCCAAAAAGGGTCGATCCAACCTCAGCCTATTCAAAGGGGATCTCGCACCAGCGATGCTTCTAATTCCTTAACTTTGTATTTCGAAGAATGGCAGACCATTTCGTTGAATATCTTCAACAACCTAACAGAAGTGCGGCCGTACATCGAGTAAGTTCTTGGTACATTGTTTCTGTAACGCCCACGATGCGGCTATATCTCCCACGTGTCGAGGCACGACTTAGAGGCATAACCGCATAGTGGTTTTGTCGCAAGAAGGGTCATCTTCACACAATCCCATGTAAAGAACAAGAATGGGATAAAGAGTTGGCTTACAATCGCCACTTCACACAATACATGAATAAATATCATACATCATCCAAAATACAAGCATATAGACCGACTACGGTCAAAATCCAGATGAAAATAAGACAACCCCAAATGCTAGATCCCCGATCGTCCCAACTGGGCTCCACTACTGATCATCAGGAAAGGACACATAGTAACGACCACGTTCCTCGTCGAACTCCCACTTGAGATCGACACCATCATCTGCACTGGCATCGTCGGCACCTGCAACTGTTTTGGTAGAATCTGTGAGTCACGGGGACTCAGCAATCTCACACCCGCGAGATCAAGACTATTTAAGCTTGTAGGAAAGGATGGTGTAAAGAGGTGGAGCTGCAGCGGCAAAAAGCATATATGGTGGCTAACTTGCGCAAAGGAGAGCGAGAAGAGAAGCAACGGAACGGACGTCATCTAGCAATGACCAAGAAGAGGTCCTGAACACCTACTTACGTCATTCATAACACAGACCGTGTTCACTTCCCGGGCTCCGCCGAGAAGAGACCATCACGGCTACACACGCAGTTGATGTATTTTAAATGGGTCAAGTGACAAGTTATCTACAACCGGACATTAACAAATTCCCATCTGCCTCATAACCGCGGGCACGGCTTTCGAAAGATATTACCCTGCAGGGGTGTCCCAACTTAGCCCATCATAAGCTCTCACGGTCAACGAAGGATAAACCTTCTCCCGGAAAGACCCGATCAGTCTCGGAATCCCGGTTTACAAGACATCTCGACAATGGTAAAACAAGACCAGCAAAGCCCCCGAATGTGCCGACAAATCCCGATAGGAGCTGCACATATCTCGTTCTCAGGGCACACCGGATGAGCCAGACGTCGGGTTGGCATAGACCCTGGTTTCCCAGGGGGCGCCGGACATCGCTCGTTTTGGGCCAGCACTCGAAGGAGCACTGGTCCGGGGGTTAAAATAAGATGACCCTCGGGCTCGCAAAAACCCGGGGGAAAAGGCTTAGGTAGAAAATGGTAAAACCAAGGTTGGCCTTGCTGGAGGAGTTTTATTCGAGGCGAACTGTCAAGGGGGTCCCATAAATCACCCGACCGTGTAAGGAACGCAAACTCAAGGAACATAATCCCGGTATAACAGAAACTAGGGCGGCAAGAGTGGAACAAAACACCAGGCATAAGGCCGAGCCTTCCACCCTTTACCAAATATATATATATATATGCATTAATTAAATAAGAGATATTGTGATATCCCAACATATCCATGTTCCGAAATGGAACAAACTTCAACTTCACCTGCAACTAGCAACGCTATAAGAAGGGCTGAGCAAAAGCGGTAACTTAGCCAAACAACGGTTTGCTAGGAAAGGATGGTTAGAGGCTGACATGGCTAAAACGGGAGACATGATATAGCAAGTGATAGGTAGCGGAGCATGGCAATAGAGCGAACAACTAGCATAGCAAAGATAGAAGTGATATCGAGGGGTGGTCATCTTGCCTGCAAGATTCTCAGAGTTGTCGAAAGCTTGATCCTCGTAAGCGTACTCGACAGGTTCCTCATTCACGAACTCGTCTCCCGGCTCTACCCAAGACAAGAACACAAACAAACGGAACCACAATCAACAACGAGGAATGCGCAAGCAACATGATGCAAAACATGTATGATATGCAAGATATGATATGTGATGCATATGCGTGCTCCGGAAGGAAAATAATGAACATGGAAGTAACTTGGCAAACCAAGCATGCCACTGGAAAGGTGAGATGATTTCGGTCGAAATCGATATAAAGATCACCAGAATCGGATGCACGGTTTGTAAATGGCAAGCAAAACAAGAATGACACTAATCTGCGATAAACAGCAAGATAGCACTTATAATGCAACAAGTAACAATGCTACAGCACCCCAACATAGCAACAAAGCACATGGCAGTAATCTACAGGAGATGCTTGACAAAATATGAACACTGAGCTACGGCTAGTCTTCAACATATCAAGCTCAAACAAGCATGGCAAAAGTGCAAAAGATTACAGGTTCACGGACTTGGTGAAAAACTGGACATGGCAGAAATCAGCATCAGGTAGCAATGTTTAGGGCACGAAATCAACATGCTACATGAACTTAACATAGCAAAACAAAGAATGGAAGTGTTCTACTAAATTCACATGACAAAAGTCCCTTACTGACTATAAGCCAAAAAGGACCAGAAGATATGATGGCAAGCATGTAAACATAGCAAGTTTCGTTATCAGGTTTCAGACTTAGCAGAAAACAGAGCATGACAGAAATATTAATATGTAGGCCTCTTTGTGAGCTTGATGCACTCACTACAGAGCAATGCATGACAAACCAAGCATACCTACAGCAAGATGGAATGTTTATGAAGCTATCCATGGCAAGAACAAATGCATAGCATGTATGGATCAACTACAATAAGCTTGGCAAGATTGCATATCATGTTAAGAATCTTCCAGAAATATTTTATAGCCAAAGTAGAGCAAGATTGAGTCATGCTATGTCACTCTATAATTGCAAACAATTACAGGAATGGATCAATTACAACTATAGCCACAAAACATCCTTACTGAATATCTCGAAAATATGCATGGATCTCTCTGTAGCATCAAGTTTACATGGCAACAAAATTACAGCAGACAAGGACTTAGAGAAATCACTAAGTCCCTGAAATCAGAAATATTACGGGGCCTACTTTGCATGCTTGTGCTAGTCACCATAGAGATCACAAAAATACATGGACTATACCAATGGAAAGATGGCATGGCATACTTCAAAACACATGTAGAGCTCATGCTCAAAAGATGCACAGATTAAATGATACAAAAATGACAAATCTCCAAGTTCTGCTAAGAATCAGAGATTAACAGCAACTAGCCCTCTTCCAACAGAGATTTGGGCGTCAAGATAACCTCTAATGAACATGGTGCAATTGAACAAAATGAAGGGCATCACGAGGCGAACAGTTTGACATATTATACGCGCGATTCGGAGCTACATGCACGAAGTTATCGCATCTCGAACAGGAGCACATACTGAGAAATTTTCATGACTTCGCAAAAACAGAGGGGGTCTCGGGTCAACCTTTGACCAGATCGGGATCGAGGGCAACAGGAGCTCGAGCTCGCCGGCTCGGCTCCGGTGACGTTCGCCGGCGACGGGAGGGAAACGAGGAGGCGCGGCGGCGGCCGGAGGGAGGAGGAGGCGAGGCGGCGGCGCCGGTCGCCGGAGGAGGAGAGGATGGCGGGGTCGGCGGCGGAGGGCACCGCGGCGAGCCTCGGGCGCCGGAGGCGGCGAGGGCGGCGGAGTCGGCGGACGTCGGGCGGCGGCGGAGCTCGGGCCCCACGGGCCGGATCTGGGCTCGCGGGCCCGCGGCGGGATCGCCGGCGGCAGGGACAGATGGCGCGCTCTGATTCGCCGGGCGGCGCAGCGGACGTTGTCCGGCCGGAGTGGACGCGTCCGGCGCGGCACGGAGGGAGAGGGTTAGGGTTTCGTCTGCGGTTTCGTTTTTCGGGATGCCCACATATAAATAGGTAGAGGGAGCTAGGAGACTCCAAATGAGGTGCGGTTTTCGCCCACACGATCGTGATCGAACGACCTAGAGCATGGAGGATAGTTTGGTGGGTTTTGGGCTGGTTTTAGAGGGGGTTTTTGCTGGACACTCAAATGGACTTTGCGGATGCCCGGTTAACCGTTGGAGAACCAAACGACCTCCGAATGGAATGAAACTTGATCGGTAGTCTCCGGGTGGTATAATAAGGCCACTTGACAAGCCTCGGTCCATTCCGAGAAAGTTTGACACACGCACACGAAAGAAAACAAGAGGGGTGCACCGGAGGAGATAGGAGCGCCGGATTGGAAAACGGACAACGGGGAAAATGCTCGGATGCGTGAGATGAACACGTATGAAAATGCAATGCGCATGATGACATAATATGAAAATGCATGACATGACAAAAAACAAAACGAAAGACAAAACCCGACAACGGAGGGAATATCATAACACATAACCGGAAATGGCAAGAGTCGGAGTTACAAATATGGCAAGTTACATGCGGGGTGTTACAGTTTCGCAACTTCTAATTCCTTTGAACTGCTCTTATTGCCGGATAAATTTGATACAGTCGATACGTCGCCAACTTCTCGTATGGAGCATTGATCCAAAAGGATTCCATCGAAAAGTATGAGCTTCTGGCAAAGCATGGAGGCGGCTATCCCGGTTTCATCTCTTGGTTCAAACAAATGGTAATTTCCATTATACCATTTCATTTCTTCGTCTAATTTGTGGCTAATGCAACAATCCTTTCGTATTAAACTTGTAGGCTAATTCAGAGCTTATGGACGCCGAATTGAGACAAGTCGCTAATGGTTTTGACTATAAGGTCCGTTCATTTGACAAATACGACATCAACGGGTATCGCTTTCGTACCTATGGCAAAGAGCTATGTATGGCACACCGAAAGTCTACAAATTGTTTTGTCTCTGCTATCGGCGAAGGAGATACCGAGTATTATGGAAGAGTTGAAGCAATTTATGAACTTCAATTCTATGATGCAAACCCACCAAACGTCGTAGTCTTCAAATGTTATTGGTTCCAGCCGAAGGAGACTAGAAGGACTCATGAACATATAGGGCTAGTGGAAATCAATCAAAGCACCCATTTGGATGTTCCCGATGTCTATATTATGGCTCAACGGGCAACCCAAGTTTTCTATCTACCGTGGGCCTGTCAAAGTGATCCTAATCTCAAAGGTTGGGATGTCGTCTATGAAGTGCCGCCATGTGTTAGACCACCTCCCCCCAGTGAAGTTGATTATGAACCTCACATTAACCCAGAGACATACGAAGGAGAATTCTTCCAAGAAACACGTCTTTCCAAAAAACGTTTCAAGAACCGCTCTACTTCACCCTAGAACATCAAAGTAGACAGCGACAGTGAACCCGACTTCACACCTGAGCCGGAACAAGAAGATCCTGAATTAGAAGAAGTTACTGCTGCGGATGACCTGTCAATGGTTGACCGATTACGTAAAGGTGGCCTTCCACATGATGATGCATTTATTAATGATGATGATGAGCACGTCATTACCTAGTGATGATGATGATGTATTTATTGATCCCAGAGCATTTATGGAACCCGATGATCCAGATTATTATTAGGTATTAAATTTTTTATGTTGTACTTGATTTATATAGTTACTTGTATGATTGTATGATTTATATAGTTACTTGTATAATTTTCTTACTTTGTATGATTGTTTCTTATACATAGTGCCATGGTCTTGATATCCGTCCCCGTCGGTCCTCGCCCGCTTTATGATTCAGATGTAGTAAATCCTCTTTTATAACTATTTGTTGGATTTCGCATTTATGACAATTATGGCCATCAAGTTGACATAGAGATATTTTAATCTAGGAGGTATGTGAACCGGAATTTGCAACCGACCCTCTACGTTCTAACCAGAAAAAAGAAATTAGTCTAGAAATTACCACAAAAAATAGAAACATCTAACTGTTAATTTAATAGTCCAAAAAATATGCCCATTAGATTAGATTTGACTTTAAAATTACCCACCATTGCCATTGTGTTATAAGATATAGTGGGGAAAAAAAAACTTCCTCACGTCTACCTTTTTTTCCTTTAAAAAATCTTAACCTACCGAGGCCAACTTACGAACAGAAGAAGCGATCTAACAAAATCAGAAGAAACCTACGCTCAGGAACCCTAGCTTGCCTAAATCATCTTCACCGCCATTGCCTTGGCAAAATACCACATGAACGATCCAGGCTTCCACGTATACATGCTTCCTCCTCTCAGGTCAGCAATCTAGGCTTCCACCCCTATGTCTTTCCTCCTATCTCAGGTCTTTTTTTTACTCAAGCAAATAGGACCGGAAGGCACATGTCGCCCGTCCAAGGTGGCTCACACAACAATATATAGCATGAGCAACGGCCCAAGCCAAGATAGGTATGTTAATCGCTTCTCCCAAACAATCCAACCTTGCACTGATCATTTGCATGTATTCTCTTTTGTTTTTGTTTCCAATAACATATACACTAATCTCATGATCAATCTTACGGCCTATCACATATTCTTTACACCAATCTCACAATCAATCTCATGATTCCATAGACAAACTCATGATAGGTTAGACTTGTCGTCATCATGATGTTGCTATTACAGTTACTCCAAATTAATATACACCACCATGATGGCTTTCCCTCAAAGAAGAAAAGGAACTCTCGCAAGCAAGTTCCCCCAATATCCTCAATTGCGCCATCGGTCGAGCGACCCTCCAGTAAGTACCATCTGCACAGATCGTGTAGAAATGACATATAGTTTAATATTTTCTCAAAAGCACCAACAGAAACAAGAGGTATGACAACATAATCAAATAAGCTTTTCATTCATGTCCTAAGTTTCCTTTGTGATTGTTCGGTGGTTATTATACATCAACTTTGCATCCTAGATTACAATCTTATCTTATTCTTACAGTTCAATCTTTTCCCAACAGCAAGAACAGAAACGACAGTACAATGCACACCTAAAAAATCTCTTATTTCTACTATGGTATTTATGCTTATGCAGGGCAAGTAATACAACAGAGATAGCTAGAGATGTAAGACTATATAGGAAAAGAAAAATACGAAGAAAGAACAATCCAGAACCAGTGACAAAAACAAAATCAATAATCAGTCAGGCTGGTATGACTAAGAGGTAAGTATCAAGGAAGTTCAATCAATATCTACAATTTGGACATTCAAGAACCTGGTATTTCTTTTAGGGGCGTGTAAACGACTAAAAATAACACAAAGTGTATGACAGAAAAAACAAGGATAGAGAAAAAACCACCAAATATGTAAGTTCTATCAAGTTTGTTTCAGTACCAACAAGAACAACTAGACAGTATGAATTTTAAATTGATGCTGAATTAGGAAACTTGAACAGGACGTTGGAGAGGGCAGATATGGAAATTTGGAACGTAAGAAACCCAAGTTGCAAGTGAGTGATGTGATGCAATTTTCTGGTACGAAGAAAGAACTTCAGGTAGAGCGAGAACATGCCATCTTTCAGATTATGCTACCAACAGGCAAGGTTGACTTGCCACTATTGAGAGAGCCGCTGGATAACACCAAATTGCTAAGGAAACACAATGGAAAGAGGTGGAAAAACAACATGAAAAAAATTCAGATTGTACAAGTCCATGTTCGCTTTCATATCAACGGGAGGAAAGGTAGACATAAAAATAAACAATGGTCATGGACCTTATGTATTTGGAATGAATGGCTAAAAATACCACAAAATAGGAACACTACTACCTGAAGGTAAAGATAAAACACGCACAGCGCAGTTATGCACCTATGACCCTACAAATGAGGTAAAAATAGGATTAACGCGCCAGCATCAGAATACACAAGGGAGTCAACCAATCGTCATACTGTCGAGGGCCTTAAAAATATGTTGGATAGCGATAATAGACTAGCAAAAACACTCAGAATGGCAACCAAAGTTGCAGGCTTGATTGTGAATGATACAATAGGGAATAGAAAAGGATGTGATATCATTGTTCAGTACAAAGAGATAAGGCCGAGAAGAATATCAAAGAACCATTCATAATTCACGGCTATGCAGTATCCATTATTATTCCCCTACAGAGAAGATAGAGGAAATATACATTAAATACTAAGGTAAGGTGCAAAATGCAAGAGAAAGCATGTAACAATTTTGGAATACTATGAGAGTCATATACAACACCATACTAATCAATCAAAACACTTCCTGGTGTGTCAAAAGCTTAAACTGCAGTTCAATGTGGATGCCCTTGCATGCATTTTGCAGTACAAACTGGACTGGATCAAAAGACACCAAGGAAACCTAAGAACGGAATTATATGCTGGCTTGCAAGAGGCAATAGAAAGAGAAGATACAAGAGGTGAGCAGGTATGAAAGAGAATACTACTGCCATGTGCCATCCAGCTTCATAGATAGCCCAAGATACAAAGCATAAAACTACCAAGATGCTATGGCAATATGTCAGTGGGATGGATACACATACCTATTTGTGACATTCATGTTGAACGCAGCTTGGCCGGAGATACAGTCTATGCTACAGGAAGTAGGCCAAGCTGCATCAGAAAAACCTGATATTGTTGACCGAGTGTTCCACATAGTTCATGAGAGACATAAGAGAAAGGGGGTACTCAAAACACTTGCATGTAATATCATGCTGACTTGATCAGACCTGTTATTTTCTTTTCTATAGCAAATGAACTAATAACAAGGATAACCATAAGTAGATGGAAAATTAGTACAGTGCGAACTATCCTCAAAATAAAATTGAATTTTCTATGCTAACATGATATGGCAGAACAAATATGATCTACTACTCCTAGAAGTTTTGGAAACATGCATCAACATTCGATCGAAATAGCTCAATAATACCAATTGTCGACTCTATATATTATCTAATATTTAAACCTTATTCTATTGTACAAGTCAATGGCGACAACATCCACAGATCGTTATAGTTTATATGTAAAATGTAATAGCACCCATTTTCATATTCACTTATTAAAATTAATTCTATCTTTGGAAAATAGTAAAACTATACCTAATTACAAATAAACTTATTAATTTCTTAATTTTTTTAAATATGAATGGGGACAAGGGGCCTAACACTTCAGATGCCACTCCCAAGTACGGAAAAAGTGTATGGGGCATAAATAGATTTACATATTTCACTAACAAGTCGTACCTTAATGTACATTATATGAAACAAGAAAAAAAATATACGAGTATGAGATAGGCTGGAAAGGAAGAAGGGGGGACCTGCAGGTGAAAAATGAGCCGCCGAAGTAGGATGAAGATGACCTGCTGGGGCGCCTCGCTCCGGGACGGCCACGATGCGATGGAAGACACGTCGCCAGCATCCTCACAATTGAGGTGGATTCAAGCTGGATGTGCGAGACGAAATCAACGCCCACGTCGCCTCCAAGGACGCCGACGACCGCGGCACTTCAAGATCGACAAGCTCGCCTCCTCCATTGGGCAGCTTCTCATCGAGCCCTGCTAACCCTCCATCGCCGTTCGGCTTAGCAGATCGAGGAGGCGTACAGGGAGCCAAATTAGGCACACGAGATGGCCACCCCGTGCGTGCAGGTGTGTAAGAGCAAGGTCACGGCAAGGAATCAAGAGGGGAAACTGAGGTGGTGTTCGGAATTAAATCCATAGCGCTCGGGTGGAACAAAATTTGTACAGAGGGGATAGAACAAGATGAAAAGGGGATCAGGCAAGAGCATCGTGTGAGACTCATTTTTTTCTTGAGCGGTGAGACTGTGAGGTGTGTGATGTGTGAGTGCGAGAGAAGTGATCTTATTGGGCTTCCACCAGAAACAATGCGTGCACGCTGTCTACACTTGAAACACCAACTTGGGCTTCCACCAGAAAAAAAATCATTTTTTCTAAAAAAAACCAAAATTTCCTACTATTAAACAGTGATTGCGTACAGTATTGTACACCCCTAAAAACAGGTGGAGTTCACATAAGTGCGCTCAAACTAAATACTAAATTATAGTCTAATTTTCTATGCTGCAAAATGTTCTGAACAAATCAAAATATATATTACATGATCATAAAGAAAACATATTAAACCTGTACCAATCATTGATATTTGAAGTATGCATATGAAAGTACAATTTCATGTCAAGTCGGTACAAACTATCAACAAGATCCTACGGCCACATCCGGCAAACCCACGGGCTGAGGAGGTGCTCCCAAAAAATTCGAAAAGTCTTCACCCAATATTTCCAAAAAATGAAAGAGAAATTATTCTCATCTTATCATGAAAAAAATACCAAACATATGTCTAAGGGTAAAATCATGTTTACAATCATCCTTGACAAACAAACGATAATAATGACAAATGATTATAAATGTCATCACACTTGGTTCCAAATTTTCTTTACACAAATAAAATAATTTGTTTTAATTATTAAACTTCAAAGAATTCTAGCCCGCACATCGAGCGGGCCACTTTGCTAGTTTAGTTGAAAAATAAAATGAGTATTTGAAAGAAAAAATTAAAAGAATTGAAGAAGAGAAGATGAAATTGGAGTTGTATGTAGCCGATGTGGTCGATGATCACAAGATGAAGATGAATGCAATGCGCTTGAAGATGGATGCAATGCGCTTGAAGATTAAGAAGATTAGAAAATATGTGATTGATAATGAGGCTTGGTATCATTATGCCGTTGTATCAATTGTTACCTTAGTTGCGATCTTCATCGCATTTGTTGTGATGAGGGTAAGTTTTCTCTAGTGTACTTAGCTTACTTTCCTCCTAAATAGCATAACTACCTAAGTTAGACAAAAAATGAGCTATACTTAGCTTTCTTTCCTCAAAAATGTCATGATAATCTTTGTTACCTCCAAAATGATATAGACTTACCTTACTTTCCTCGAAAATGACATAGTAACCTTAGTAAGCTCCAAAATGACCTATTTTACCTAGTTACCTCTAAAATGACCTACACTTAGCATTTTTACCTAGCTTAGCAATAAAATGGCATTTTTACCTACCTTAGTTAGAAGAAGAAGATAAAAAAGAGGAGAGGATAAAAGGAAAGAGAAGAAAAAATCTTCTTCTTCTTCTTCTTCTTCTTCTTCCTTTTCTTCCTCTTCTTCTTCTTATTATTTTTCTAGCTAGTCTTCTTCTTCTTCTAACTTGCTTCTTTCCCAATTTGCAGATTTGCTTTAGATGAGGAAGCTTGCGTTGACGGAGTCTACTCTTCTCTTTATGCTTCCTTCTTGTTTTGATTTTGTAGGATGAACAATGTCAAACTTTCTACCTATATATGTATGGATGAAACCATTGTATGCTTGTTGTTGGATATGTTGGCTATGTGTATGTGTTGGATGAAACCATTTGCTATGTATATGTGTTGGATGATCATATCCATATGGCAGGGATATGATTTGGTATGTATATGTATTGGTATGCTTGTCGAAAGTATTTTCATATGTGTGTGTATATATATGTGTGTGTGTGAAATTCTGTCAAATTGAATGAATTCAAGAAAAAACAGAAAAAACAGGGGCTATATAGACTCTTTGCCGTCTGCTGGCGGATGGCAAAGAGCTTTGCCATTAGCTAGCGGACGGCAAACATGCCACATGTCAGCTACCTGTGCAACCTGGGGCAGTAGGCTGCCTATTTGGATGCTTTGCCGTCTGTCAGCGGACGGCAAAGAACGTTGAATATTTTCCGTCAGCCAGCTGACGGCAAAGCTACCAAATAAGCCAACCCCCCAGGTGCTGCCACGTGGCATGCTATGCCGTCCGCTGGTGGACGGCAAACATTCAATGCTATTTGCCATCCACTGGCAGACGTCAAATATGCAAAGATCTTTGCCGTCCGCTGGCGGACGGCAAAGCACGCCGTTAACCCCTTAACGGACCTAAGCTGACACGTGTGCCGTCCAGGCTATTTGCCGTCGGCTGGCGGACGACAAAGACCTTTGCATCTTTGCCGTCAGCTAGCAGACGGCAAAGAAGCCTTTGTCGTAGCCTGTTCAGCCAGACGTGTTGCCCCTATCTTTGCTAGCCAAAATTCCGCACTAAGTAGAGATACTACTTGTGCATCCAAAAACCCTTAAACCCAAATCTTATTTTCAAGAGTCCACCATACCTACCTAGGGATTGAGCAACACCCCTCAAGTAAGTTGGCATCGGTGCAAAAAGGCAATAAAAATTGCTTCTAAATGTGTGAGATCATTTAGTGTAAGAGAAAATTGAGCGTTGCACGAACTTGTGATGGTGAAGAATAAAAGCGGCAGACTGCATAATAAAGGTCGCTATCACAAGGGGCAATGCAATGTGACGTTCTTTTGCACTAAGGGGTTGAGCATACAAACAAATAAGCGCATGGCAACCTCTGCTTCCCTCCGCGAAGGGCCTATCTTTCACTTTTATGCAAAGAGTCAAAGTTTTCTCTTTATTCCTTTTTTATTTTTTTCTCCTTTGGCAAGCATCATGTGGTGAGGAAAGATCTAGGCACATATGTCCAGTTGAATATGGGTGGCATAAGTTATTATTGTTGACATCACCCTTGAGGTGAATACGTTGGGAGGAAAAACTATAAGCCCCCATCTTTCTATGTGTCTGGTTGAAACGTTTTGTTCATGTGTATGAGATGAGTGTTAGCAATCATAGAAGACTATATGATGGTTGAGTATGTGGACTTGCCAAAAGGCTCCGATACATGACCCTTCCTGAAAATATGATGAATTGTAGTTGCAAAGTTGATTGAGAATATAGTTTGTTGGTTTCTAATAGAGTTTATGCTTTATACATCGATTGTGTGATGATTTGTTACTTATTCATGAGAAGTGTATTATAAAAGTCTTATGTTTAATTTTGTTGTTGTTATAATAATCTACATGATGCTTCTATGTCCGTATTTTGTTTTTACCGACACCTCTCTCTCTAAGCATGTGGACATGTTTTCGATTTCGGTTTTTCGCTTGAGGACAAGCGAGGTCTAAGCTTGAGGGAGTTGATACGTCCATTTTGCATCATGTTTTCCTACTATTATTTATGATGTTTTAATGCATAATAATGCTTTCTGGAGTAATTCTAATGCCTTTTCTCTCATAATTTGCAAGGTACACACAAAGAGGGAGAATTCCGGCAGCTGGAAATCTGGACCTGAAAAGCTACGTCAGTCTACCTATTCTGCACAACTCCAAACAAGCCGATGAAGGAAATATGCCCTATAGGCAATAATAAAGTTGTTATTCATATTTCCGTATATCATGATAAATGTTTACTATTCATGCTAGAATTGTATTAACTAGAAACTTGATACATGTGTGGATACATAGACAAAACACACTATCCCTAGTAAGCCTCTACGAGACTAGCTCGTTAATCAAACATGGTTAAGTTTCCTAACCATAGACATGTGTTGTCATTTGATAAACGAGATCACATCATTAGGAGAATGATGTGATGGACAAGACCCATCCGTTAGCTTAGCATAATGATTGTTAAGTTTTATTGCTATTGCTTTCTTCATGTCATATACATATTCCTTTGACTATGAGATTATGCAACTCCCGGATACAGGAGGAATACCTTGTGTGCTATCAAACGTCAAAACGTAACTGGGTGATTATAAATATGCTCTACAGGTATCTCCGAAGGTGTTTGTTGGGTTGGCATAGATCGAGATTAGGATTTTTCACTCCGAGTATCGGAGAGGTATCTTTAGGCCCTCTCGGTAATGCACATCATAATAAGCCTTGCAAGCAATGTGACTAATGAGTTAGTTGCAGGATGATGTATTACAGAACGAGTAAAGATACTTGCCGGTAACGAGATTGAACTAGGTATGAAGATACCGACGATCGAATTTTGGGCAAGTAACATACCGATGACAAAGGGAATAACGTATGTTGTCATTACGGTACGACCGATAAAGATCTTCGTAGAAAATGTGGGAACCAATATGAGCATACAGGTTCCGCTGTTGGTTATTGACCAGAGAGGTGTATCTGTCATGTCTACATAGTTCTCGAACCCCTAGGGTCCGCACGCTTAACGTTCGATGACGATTTTGTAATATATGAGTTATGTGATTTAGTGACCGAATGTTGTTCGGAGTCCCGGATGAGATCACAGACATGACGAGGAGTCTCGAAATGGTCGAGAGGTAAAGACTCATATATAGGATGATGATATTCGGACACCGGAAGTGTTCTGGGGGTACCGGGTACATATCGGGTCACCGAAAGGGGTTCCGGGCATCCCCCCGGCAACTACATGGGCCTAATGGGACAAGAAGGGGACAGACCAGCCCCTAGGGGGCTGGTGCGCCCCATGTAGGCCAAAATAAGGGGCAAGGAAAGAGGAGAAGAGGGAAAGGAAGGGGAGGGATTCGGCCTCCCCCTTCCTTCTCTCCTCCCTCCTCCTTCCTTTCCCCTCTGCATGAATATGGAAGGGTGGGAGGCCGAATTGGGAGGCGCCCAATTAGGATTCCTCCTACTTGGGGCGCCCCCTTGGCTGCCTCTCCTTCCCTCTGACCTATATATATGAGGGGGGAGCACCGCTAGAACACACAACATTGATTCCTAGCCGTGTGTGGCGCCCCCCTCCAAAGTTTATGCCTCCGGTCATATTGTCGTCATGCTTAGGCGAAGCCCTGCGCGTATCACTTCACCATCACCATCACCACGCCATCGTGCTAATGAAACTCTCCCTTGACACTTTGCTAGATCAAGAGTTTGAGGGACGTCATCGAGCTAAATGTGTGCAGAACTCGGAGGTGCCGTACGTTCGGTGATTGATCGGTCGGAACGAGAAGAAGTTCGACTACATCAACCGAGTTGTCAAACGCTTCCGCTTTCGGTCTACGAGGGTACGTGGACACACTCTCCCCCTCTCGTTGCTATGCATCTCCTAGATAGATCTTGCGTGAGCGTAGGAAATTTTTGAAATTGCATGCTACATTCCCCAACAGCTGAAACTTCACCGAGAATTTTTATGGAATATATGATGAATATTGGAGCAAATAAGTACCAGAGGGCGGCCACTAGGTGGGCACAACCCACCTGGGCGCGCCAGGGAGCCCAGGCACGCCCTGGTGGGTTATGCTCACCCAGGCCCACCTCTCGTGCCCATCTTCTGGTATATAGGTCATTTTGACCTAGAAAAAATAAGAAGAGGACTTTCGGGACGGAGAGCCGCCGTCTTGAGGCGGAACTTGGGCAGGAGCACTTTTGGCCTCTAGCGGAGCGATTCCCCCGGGGGAACTTCCCTTCCGGAGGGGGAAATCATCATCACCAACAACTCTCCCATCTTGGGGAGGGCAATCTCCATCAACATCTTCAACAACACCATCTCATCTCATACCCTAGTTCATCTCTTGTACTCAATCTTGTTACGGGAACTATAGATTGGTGCTTGTGGGTGACTAGTAGTGTTGATTACATCCTGTAGTTGATTACTATATGGTTTATTTGGTGGAAGATTATATGTTCAGATCCAATATGCTATTTAATACCCCTCTGATCTTGAGCATGATTATCATTTGTGAGTAGTTACTTTTGTTCTTGAGGTCACGGGGGAAATCATGTTGCAAGTAATCATGTGAACTTGATATGTGCTCGATATTTTTATAGTATGTATGTTGTGATTCCCTTAGTGGTGTCATGTGAACATCGACTACATGACACTTCACCATATTTGGGCCTAAGGGAATGCATTGTGGAGTAGTAAGTAGATGATGGGTTGCGAGAGTGACAGAAGCTTAAACCCCAGTTTATGCGCTATTCCGTAAGGGACCGATTGGATCCAAAAGATTAATGCTATGGTTAGAATTTATTCTTAATATTTTTCTCGTAGTTGCGGATGCTTGCGGGAGGGTTAATCAGAAGTAGTAGGCTTGTTCAAGTAAGAACAACACCTAAGCACCGGTCCACCCACATATCAAATTATCAATGTAGCGAACACAAATCGAACCAACATTATGGAAGTGACTAGATGAAATTCCCGTGTACCCTCAAGAACACTTTACTTATCATAAGAGACTGTTTTGGCCTGTCCTTTGCCTCAAAAGGATTGGGCTACCTTGCTGCACTTTTGTTACTACTACCGTTACTTGCTCGTTACAAATTATCTTGCTATCAAACTACTTTGCTACCTACAATTTCAGCACTTGCAGAGATTACCTTGCTGAAAACGACTTGTCATTTCCTTCTACTCCTCGTTTGGTTTGACACTCTTACTTATCGAAAAAAGCTACAGTTGATCCCCTATACTTGTGGGTCATCAGAGGGGGGAGGGGTTTTTGGTGGGCCAAGAAGGTGAGAAGCCAACTTGGGATCGGTCCGGACGGGGAAATATCAGGTGCTCCCATACTCCAACTGCTAGTACAATAAGTGTGGGCTATGTAGAGGGCGTAGTAAGCAAGCTTCTCATCGTTCTGCGAGTTGTCAGGACACATCAAACTAGTAGTTTTCTTTAAAACGTACATCAAAGTACCAGTGTAGTAGTCTCCAAAAAGGGCCGACCATGTCCATGGCTACCATCCCATCCCATGCTCCGTCATTGAGTATGTGCACGATTCACGTGCCATTCAAGAAAAAAACTTCGTACATGCCATTGAAGAAAAAGAATTAAAAACAAACACGCCACCGCGTCATGGTCGAACTTTGATTCGTTCACGCGTGGTTCCCGACCCGCCACTAAGTGAACAACTACTACATGCATCAAATTATCACGTGAGCTACCTCTTCATCTAGAAATGAGCTCCACCATGTACCCGCGCGTGTGTGTTAGGAATGAGGCACATAGTACGTGGGTCCGTGCGTGCAATTCTTCTCTTCATGCACGTACTCCTTTTTTTGCGCGTGATTCGTGCACGTACTCGGCCTACGTTGCTGACCGTTGGTGAGTCTCACTTATCTCTACATCTCAACATGTAAATCTACATCTGCATCTACGTCTACACTACATCTACATCTACCTCTACTATAGTACAACAAGTTTTAAACATGAGACTAGCCATTTTCTTGCATGACACGACCAGCCCGTATCGCTTCTTGCTCCTCGTCTCTCTCAAAGTGCATCCGGCAGGCGATTTTTGCCGTGGATTGAGGTCGATTCGCTCACACTCGGTCCCACATGTTATGATCTAAAGAGAATACTCTGACCGGCCGGCGGACCATTGAAAGAAGTATATTTTCACCCTCAAATGTAGGTTGATGGACAAATAACCCCCAAAGTCAATTTTGGTACGATTTTTACCCTCAAATCTCTAAAACGGGGTATATCACCCCCTTGAGTGGTTTTAGTGTTCACATGTTAGATTTTAGGCGGTTTTGATTGTTGACTATGAGTTGACTAGTTATTTACACTAATGAAATGGCAATGACGCTGTCAGAAGCCGCGGATGTCGTCGGAGATGTACCCAATGGACCCCGACCTTCCCTACGAGGAGAGGAGATCACGCGGGTGCCTTTCAAGCTCAAGGGGTCGTCGGGCTACCTCACCGCCTGCCTGCCTCTGGTCCTCCCAAAGCCTCTATCATTGTTGCGCAGCTCACGGTGGCACTCATTTGCAGGTGGGCGCTGCTAGCTAGGAGACATAGTTGAGTTAATCGAGCCCTACTTGAAAATAAAATGTGTCCTTGGCCTAAGCTCCGCCACTACGAGAAGAAAACTCATGCAGAGGAGGTCGATGAGAGGCAGCATCGTGCTCCATACATTGGTCGTTTGATTCATAGGATAGAATGCTATAGGATTTTTTCCCTATGTAATCATGTGTTAATTAGCAGTCTAGCATCCACTCCAACTTTTTTTCCACTGCCTTTGTTTTTCCTGTGTCAAACACTCTATTTTTTTAGGGGAACACTTTGTTAATGCTATGGGATTCAAGTGGACATGCCACTCTAATCCTTTATTTTTCCTATTCATGCGTTTTAAGTTCCTACGAAGAGAGTAGTACTTGCTATAAATGATGTGCCGCTGCAAGAGCCGCCTATATTAATTAACCATTCTCTAAAAAGGTGAACCAGCTTTGGCTATAGTATACTATACTAGGTTAGTAGGTGACCTTGCGCTTGGCTCTTTGCCTCTTCCGGAAATCGAACAGTAATGATGGTACTACAATAGTACTTCTGGCAATCTGACATCAAATGAAGTGCTACACGTCACCGCTTGTAAGCAAACGTTTCTCCTCGTGATGCGAGCTACCGCGCACGCGTTGGCGAGGGAGAAGGCGTAGTAAGAAAACTTCTCGTCGTTCTGCGAGTTGACGAGACACATCAAAGTTATTTAGTACTCTCTCCAAAAAGGGCTGACCATGTCCATGGCTACCATCCCGTGCTCCGTTGTTGAGTACGTGTACTATTCATGTGCCATTGAGGAGAAACAATATTGCATAGTAGGTGCCATCGAAGTGCACGACTCACTTACGCACTGCTTATCTAATTATCTCCATTTTCTTGCATGACACGTGCACCTTGATGCTAGATGTCTCGCGTGTTGGCAAAAGGATGAACAAACCTCACGTAAAAAAAGGAGTGGAAGAACATAGATTCCCAACGACCGAGAAGGAGCAAGGAACCTCGCGGTGGAGCGTCTGCACTCATAATATTTATATTATTCAGCGATATAAAATCAACCAAATCTCTCAACATTCCTATACCATTCTATAGTGTGAGAATAACTTTGAATGTTACTCCCTCCTTTCCGGTTTATAGGGCTTATCTCAAAACTTTAGATTTCCCACTTTATAAGTCTCAATTTGATTGTTCCCCATCACATGTTCAGATTTCAAGGCGCATTATCATTGCATGCAAGGATTAAGAGAAAATTGACCAATGCATGTACTTTATGCATGCATGCATGCATTGCAAGTAATGCATTGGTAAACACATTTTTTTTGAGGAAAACGAGCACATTAATTGAGTGCTTTTGCAAACAACAAAAAATATTCCACCACTCACCATCTACCTTGGTTGGTGAGATTTTTGAATTGAGCCCTATAAACCGAAAAGGAGGGAGTACCTCCGTGGGACACCTAGTTATAGTATATCCAGCAGCCCGTATTGCTTCTCGCTCCTCGTCCTTATAGCCTGCCGACTGTAATTTATATACACCTGCTCTTTGAGCAAAGGCCTCCCTAAGCACACATTAATTTCTTGGGCATGCTTCTTTCTACTCAATGTTGCGTGCACTTTGAGCATGTTGGCAACTTCACTGCTAGCTTGCTGGCTCATCTAGCAATTCATGCTAACACATTGTAGGACTCTTGCAAGGCCCAAAGGTTAATTTGATAACAAGTACCTCGAGGTTAATTTGACAGACATACCTTATAGGTTGACAGAAGTCATATCACTTTTTTTTGGAAAGATGTCGTGAAGTAACTCAATAGACCTTCTTTCAAGCCAATTAACATGTGTTGAAAAAACAAAAATTATCACAAAGTAACGCGATGGACCTTCGATTAACATGTGTTCAAAAAACAAGTACTCCTGCAAGACCCAAAGGTTAATTTGAGAACAAGTACCTCGAGGTTAATTTGGCAGACATGCCTTATAGGTTGACAGAAGTCATATCACCTTTTTTGGAAAGATGTCGTGAAGTAACACGATAGACCTTCTTTCAAGCCAATTAACATGTATTCAAAAAACAAAAAATATCAAAAAGTAACGTGATAGACCTTCGATTAACATGTGTTCAAGAAACAAGTACTCCTGCAAGACCCAGAGGTTAATCTGAGAACAAGTACCTCGAGGTTAATTTGACAGACACGCCTTATAGGTTGACAGAAGTCAGATCACTTTTTTTTGGAAAGATGTCGTGAATTAACACGATAGACCTTCTTTCAAGCCAATTAGCATGTGTTCAAAAAACAAAAATTATCAGAAAGTTACGCGATAGACCTTCGATTAACATGTGTTCAAAAAACAAGTACTCCCGCAAGACCCAGAGGTTAATTTGAGAACAATACCTTGAGGTTAATTTGACAGACATTCCTTATAGGTTGACAAAAGTCATATCACTTTTTTTGGAAACATGTTGTGCAGACCTTCTTTCAAGCCAATAAACATGTTTTCAAAAAACAAAAATTATCAAAAAGTAACGCGATAGACCTTCGATTAACATGTATTCAAAAAACAAGTACTCCTGCAAGACCTAGAGGTTAATTTGAGAACAAGTACCTCGAGGTTAATTTGACAGACATGCCTTATAGGTTGACAGAAGTCATATCGCTTTTTTTGGGAAGACGTCGTGAAGTAACACGATAGACCTTCTTTCAAGCCAATTAACATGTGTTCAAAAAACAAAAATTATCAAAAATTAACATGATAGACCTTCGATTAACATGTGTTCAAAAAACAAGTAATCCTACAAGACGCAAAGGTTAATTTGAGAACAAGTACCTCGAGGTTAATGTGACAGACATTCCTTATAGGTTGAAAAAAGTCATATCACTTTTTTTGGAAACATGTCGTGAAGTAACACGATAGACCTTCTTTCAAGCCAATTAACATGTGTTCAAAAAACAAAAATTATCAAAAAGTAACACGATAAACCTTTGATTAACATGTGTTCAAAAAAAATGTCAAAAATTACAAAACAAAGACCTCGAGGTTCAACTACTAGATCGGAGCACTATATACATTTAAGCCAATTAAACATTTATAGTAACCCATCCCATTAGTTTAACATCGAGTCCACTTCCCATTCGGTCACTCATCTGATGATTACTCCAGCCTCAGCACAGTTAACTTGGGAGTTCTATTGGATGAGCAATCGGTAAGGAGGCTGGTGCTTGCCGATATAGGAAGCCTCTTCGCATAGTGGGTAGTAACATAAGTGTGGTAAAATGCAAATCTTCATTTATTAGGTTATAGACTCATATTGCACCGGGACATGTGATGTTACAGTAACTAGCTAAGTTACTCAAACTACCTCTCTCCTCATTAACTCATTGCCGCATAAGCAAATTTGTTGAGTTGGACTCGATGTTACTGCTGAAGTTACTCCCACTGTGGCTAGTCTTATAGTATAACCGAAAGAGTACTTGCTCTTTGAGCAAAGGGCCTCCCAAAGCACACATTAATTTCCTAGGCATGCTTCTTTCTACTCAATGTTGCGTGTACTTTGAGCATGTTGGCAACTCCACTGCTAGCTTGGTGGCTCATCTTGCAATTGACGCCGACACATTGCAAAACTCCGGCAAGGTCCAGAGGTTAATTTGAGAACAAGTACCTCGAGGTTAATTTCACAGACATGACTTATAAGTTGACAGAGGTCATATCACCTTTTTTGGAAACATGTCGTAAAGTAACGCGATAGACCTTCTTTCAAGTTAATTAGCATGTGTTCAAAAAATAAAAATGATTAAAAACTAACACGATAGACCTTCGATTAACATGTGTTCAAAAAACAAAAAATGTCAAAAATTACAAAACAAAGACCTCGATATTAACTAGATGGATGGGTCACTGCAAACATTTATAATAAACCTTTGCAGTGACCCATCCATCTAGTTAATATTGAGTCCACTTCCCATCTGGTCACCCATCTCATTACTACGCCAGCCTCAACACAGCTAACTTGGGAGTTCTGTTAGATGAGATATCCGTAGGGAAGTTGGTCCTTGCTGATATAGGATGCCTCTTCGTATCCTTTATGGTGTACCCGGATGACCGCTTGTTGCCGCCCAATAGCCAATGCCATGTCCCCTGCAAATGTAGAAGCTTCCCTCCCTTGTCTAGCTAGTTCGCACGTTTTCCCCTGTTTTTCGCCGTCTGCCCACCTATACAACTGCCTCACGCTAGCCAATTCCTCTCCAAACACCTAGGGAGGTAGTTGAACCGAACAAGGCTAACTTGTTTCTAGTGGGTACATGGACGTGGCATCGAAAAGGTGTGATAGCTGACTCTGGCAAAATAGTTGACTACCACGTTGGCATACATGAGCATAGGGCCCACTTGTCAGCGTGCTAGACGGAGCAAGGATCGCAAGACAAAATGGAGCGCGGAAGGGTGCGAATCGATTGGCTCACGTGTGATGACCACTGGAGCAATCCACTCAGATTGTACTACATTAAAAAATTCATGCAAACATGGCCGCTTATACTGTGAGTAGGTGACTGTGTGCTTGGCTCTTCGCCTCTTCTGAAATTCGAACAATGATGATGGTACTACAGTATAGATACTTCTGGCAATCTCACACAGAATAAACTGCTGCACGTCCACCGCCTGTATTAAGCGCACTATCGTAAAGCAAAAGCTTCACCTCGTCCTGCGAGCCACCGCACGCGCGTGAGCGAGGGAGAGGTCGTACTAGTAGTAAGAAAAGCTTCTCCTCGTTTGCAAGTTGACGGGACACATCTAAGTGCATTAGTCTCCAAAAAGGGTTGACCATGTCCATGGCTACCATCCCGTGCTCTGTCATTCAGTGTGTGCTTCTCGTCGTTTTGCGAGTTGACAGGACACATCAAAGTTAATATTTAGCACTCTCTCCAAAAAGGGCCGACCATGTCCATGGCTACCATCTCGTGCTCCGTCATTGAGTACATGCACTATTCATGTGTCATCGAGGAGGATAAATATTGCGTAGTACTAGGTGCCATCGTAGTGCACGCCTCACTATGCACTGCTTATCTCCATTTTCTTGAATGACACGTGCACCTTGATGCTAGATGTCCCGCGTGTTGGCAAAAGGATGAACAAAGCTCACATAAAAAAAAGAGTGGAAGAACATAGATTCTCGATGACCGAGAAGGAGCAAGGAACCTCGTGGTGGAGCGTCTGCACTCAGAATATTTTATATTATTCAGCGATATAAAATCAACCAATCATCTCCAAAGTAGACTGGAAGAGTACGAAACATGGCAGCTGTGACAGCCTGGTTTTTGCCCCCTCTTCTTTTTCTGATTTTTTTATTTGGTTTCGATTTGAATTTGGAGTTTTGAATCTCTTCAGTTGGATACCACCTTGACTTTCACCCAAGTGACTCATTTCTCTCTCTAGCCATCATTTCTTATCTGATCAACCTCAAAATAATATTATGAATATTTTTCTTAAATGAAAAATATTCATTTTCTCCTCTAAAACCCTAACCAGCCACTTGTGCTCCAAAGCAACCCAAATTTTTCTTGCCCACAAAAATCTGAGAAAATTCCCAAATATTCTTTGAACCCTAGGACACCTTCCTGAGCAAAAATATTGCATCACTTTTTGGAATATTTTTGCTACAGAAAATATTTTCTGTTCTGGACAGAAATGGTAGTTTCTACAACAACTACCATTTTACTTGCTCCAATGGTGCTGAATTTTCTTGTGCATCACTACCTTCCTAGATGATTGCTAACCTTCCAAGCTCAGCTCCCAACTCTTAGTAATTTGACCACAGTTAACTCTCAAAGTTACTGTCCAGAAACTTACCTTGAAGTGAAACTCCAATTACTGCACCTGAGCTCGACTCAAAGCATTGGCTCAACCCAAAACACTAAGGACTACACGCCAGACATGAATTTGGGGCCAGTCGTGCCTCTATGCTGAAGTGCACACGATGACCACGCGTGTGCACGGTGCCAACCCTCTTGTCGCCGCGCTCTGAGTGCCGCCGAGCACTCTGTTCGGCGCATGCTCGCTTCCCCGCCTGCCGCACCTCGCCAAACCTAGCCACCATCCCCGTCTCTTCTCCCTTAACTCCCTCATGGCGCTCACCAACGACGGAGCTCGCCGCAGCAAGCACGGGCGCGGTACGGCCAACCCAACAATGCGCCGCGCACTATGTTCGTCGCTACCCCGCTCGTTCCTGTGCTCGTCTCCGCCCGCTCACAGTGGCCGCGTGAGCTGCGTCTCCTTCCCCCTAGCTCACTGACGCTGTTCGTTGCCGAGTGCCGTGTCCAGGTGTCCTCCGGCGGAGCCCAAACCCCTCACCTCGCTCGGCTATAAATATAGCCCTCCCCAGCGCTCTCGAGCATCACCAACTCCTCTCACACACTCCACAAGCCAGAAGGAAGCCGTAGCCCGGCCGGGCAGGGCTCGGGCCGCCGTCCCCAAGCTCGAGCTCGCCAGCGATCCCCACGGGTCGTCTCCACAGCTCCAGCCCCTCCCAGGCTTGGGCCACTCTTCCAGAGCCTCCGCCGTGCTTCAGTGGTGCCGTCGGACCCGATTGGAGCCACTAGTGCAGCCTCTGGTCGCCGTTGTCCCCAACTCAGGCGAGCTCCGCTCTCTGTCGGTGCTGGAGAGTTCCGTTCCGACGCCGTCCGACCACCCCTACCTAATCTACAGGTACGGGCAGGTGCGCCTGTTGGGAATCGTAGCATAATTTAAAAAATTTCCTACGCTCACCAAGATGCATCTATGGAGTCTACTAGCAACGAGGGGAAAGGAGTGCATCTACATACCCTTGTAGATCGCGAGCGGAAGCGTTCCAATGAACGTGGATGACGGAGTCGTACTCGCCGTGATCCAAATCACCGATGACCGAGTGCCGAACGTACGGCACCTCCGCGTTCAACACACGTACGGTGCAGCGACGTCTCCTCCTTCTTGATCCAGCAAGGGGGAGGAGAGGTTGATGGAGATCCAACAGCACGACGGCGTGGTGGTGGATGTAGCGGGTCTCCGGCAGGGCTTCGCCGAGCTTCTGCGAGAGAGAGAGAGGTGTTGCAGGGGAGGAGGGAGGCGCCCAAGGCTGTTGTGTGCTGCCCTCCCTCCCCCCCTTTTATATAGGCCCCCTGGGGGGCGCCGGCCCTGGAGATCAGATCCAAGGGGGGGGGGGGCGGCCGAGTGGGGGGGAAGGGGTGCCTTGCCCCCCAAGGCAAGGGGGAACTCCCCCCTAGGGTTTCCAACCCTAGGCGCATGGGGGGAGGCCCAAGGGGGGCGCCCCAGCCCACTAAGGGCTGGTTCCCTTCCACTTTCAGCCCACGGGGCCCTCCGGGACAGGTGGCCCCACCCGGTGGACCCCCGGGACCCTTCCGGTGGTCCCGGTACAATACCGGTAACCCCCGAAACTTTCCCGGTGGCCGAAACTGGACTTCCTATATATAATTCTTCACCTTCGGACCATTCCGGAACCTCTCGTGATGTCCGGGATCTCATCCGGGACTCCGAACAACTTTCGGGTTTCCGCATACATATATCTCTACAACCCTAACGTCACCGGACCTTAAGTGTGTAGACCCTACGGGTTCGGGAGACATGCAGACATGACCGAGACGCCTCTCCGGTCAATAACCAACAGCGGGATCTGGATACCCATGTTGGCTCCCACATGCTCCACGATGATCTCATCGGATGAACCACGGTGTCGAGGATTCAATCAATCCGTATGCAATTCCCTTTGTCAATCGGTATGTTACTTGCCCGAGATTCGATCGTCGGTATCCCAATACCTTGTTCAATCTCGTTACCGGCAAGTCTCTTTACTCGTACCGCAATGCATGATCCCGTGACCAACGCCTTAGTCACATTGAGCTCATTATGATGATGCATTACCGAGTGGGCCCAGAGATACCTCTCCGTCACACGGAGTGACAAATCCCAGTCTCGATCCGTGCCAACCCAACAGACACTTTCGGAGATACCCGTAATGCACCTTTATAGTCACCCAGTTACGTTGTGACGTTTGGCACACCCAAAGCACTCCTACGGTATCCGAGAGTTGCACGATCTCATGGTCTAAGGAAAAGATACTTGACATTGGAAAAGCTCTAGCAAACGAAACTACACGATCTTTTATGCTATGCTTAGGATTGGGTCTTGTCCATCACATCATTCTCCTAATGATGTGATCCCGTTATCAATGACATCCAATGTCCATAGTCAGGAAATCATGAATATCTGTTGATCAACGAGCTAGTCAACTAGAGGCTTACTAGGGACAGGTTGTGGTCTATGTATTCACACATGTATTACGATTTCCGGACAATACAATTATAGCATGAATAATAGACTATTATCATGAACAAAGAAATATAATAATAACCATTTATTATTGCCTCTAGGGCATATTTCCAACAGTCTCCCACTTGCACTAGAGTCAATAATCTAGTTACATTGTGATGAATCGAACACCCATTGCGTCCTGGTGTTGATCGTGTTTTGCCCTAGGGAGAGGTTTAGTCAACGGATCTGCTACATTCAGGTCCGTGTGTACTTTACAAATATCTATGTCTCCATTTTGAACACTTTCACGAATGGAGTTGAAGCGACGCTTGATATGCCTGGTCTTCCTGTGAAACCTGGGCTCCTTCGCAAGGGCAATAGCTCCAGTGTTGTCACAGAAGAGAGTCATCGGGCCCGACGCATTGGGAATCACCCCTAGGTCGGTAATGAACTCCTTCATCCAGACTGCTTCCTATGCTGCCTCCGAGGCTGCCATGTACTCCGCTTCACATGTAGATCCCGCCACGACGCTTTGCTTGCAACTGCACCAGCTTACTGCTCCTCCATTCAAAATATACACGTATCCGGTATGTGACTTCGAGTCATCCAGATCTGTGTCGAAGCTAGCGTCGACGTAACCCTTTACGATGAGCTCTTCGTCACCTCCATAAACGAGAAACATATCCTTAGTCCTCTTCAGGTACTTCAGGATATTCTTGACCGCTGTCCAGTGTTCCTTGCCGGGATTACTTTGGTACCTTCCTACCAAACTTACGGCAAGGTTTACATCAGGTCTGGTACACAGCATGGCATACATAATAGACCCTATGGCCGAGGCATAGGGGATGACACTCATCTCTTCTATATCTTCTGCCGTGGTCGGGCATTGAGCCGTGCTCAATTGCACACCTTGCAATACAGGCAAGAACCCCTTCTTGGACTGATCCATACTGAACTTCTTCAATATCTTGTCAAGGTATGTACTCTGTGAAAGACCAATGAGGCGTCTTGATCTATCTCTATAGATCTTGATGCCTAATATATAAGCAGCTTCTCCAAGGTCCTTCATTGAAAAACACTTATTCAAATAGGCCTTTATACTTTCCAAGAATTCTATATCATTTCCCATCAATAGTATGTCATCCACATATAATATGAGAAATGCTACGGAGCTCCCACTCACTTTCTTGTAAACACAGGCTTCTCCATAAGTCTGTGTAAACCCAAACGCTTTGATCATCTCATCAAAGCGAATGTTCCAACTCCGAGATGCTTGCACCAGCCCATAGATTGAGCGCTGGAGCTTGCATACTTTGTTAGCATTCTTAGGATCGACAAAACCTTCCGGCTGCATCATATACAACTCTTCCTTAAGGAAGCCGTTAAGGAATGCCGTTTTGACGTCCATCTGCCATATCTCATAATCATAGTATGCGGCAATTGCTAACATGATTCGGACGGACTTCAGCTTCGCTACGGGTGAGAAAGTCTCATCGTAGTCAACCCCTTGAACTTGTCGATAACCCTTAGCGACAAGTCGATCTTTGTAGATGGTCACATTACCATCTGCGTCCGTCTTCTTCTTAAAGATCCATTTGTTTTCTATGGCTCGCCTCTCATCGGGCAAGTCAGTCAAAGTCCATACTTTGTTTTCATACATGGATTCTATCTCGGATTTCATGGCTTCTAGCCATTTGTCGGAATCCGGGCCCGCCATCGCTTCTTCATAGTTCGAAGGTTCACCGTTGTCTAACAACATGATTTCCAGGACAGGGTTGCCGTACCACTCTGGTGCGGAACGTGTCCTTGTGGACCTACGAAGTTCAGTAACTTGATCCGAAGCTTCATGATCATCATCATTAACTTCCTCCCCAGTCGGTGTAGGCACCACAGGAACATTTTCCCGCGCTGCGCTACTTTCCGGTTCGGAAGGGGTGACTATCACCTCATCAAGTTCCACTTTCCTCCCACTCAATTCTTTCGAGAGAAACTCCTTCTCCAGAAAGGACCCGTTCTTGGCAACGAAGATCTTGCCTTCGGATCTGAGGTAGAAGGTATACCCAATAGTTTCCTTAGGGTATCCTATGAAGACGCATTTTTCCGACTTGGGTTCGAGCTTTTCAGGTTGAAGTTTCTTGACATAAGCATCGCATCCCCAAACTTTTAGAAACGACAGCTTAGGTTTCTTCCCAAACCATAATTCATACGGTGTCGTCTCAATGGATTTCGACGGAGCCCTATTTAAAGTGAATGCGGCAGTCTCTAAAGCATAACCCCAAAATGAGAGCGGTAAATCGGTAAGAGACATCATAGATCGCACCATATCCAATAGAGTGCGATTACGACGTTCGGACACACCATTTCTCTGTGGTGTTACAGGCGGCGTGAGTTGTGAAACTATTCCACATTTCCTTAAGTGTGCACCAAACTCGTGACTTAAATATTCTCCACCACGATCTGATCGTAGGAATTTTATTCTCCTGTCACGTTGATTCTCAACTTCACTCTGAAATTCCTTGAACTTTTCAAAGGTTTCAGACTTGTGTTTCATTAGGTAGACATATCCATATCTACTTAAATCATCAGTGAGAGTGAGAACATAACGATATCCTCCGCGAGCCTCAACATTCATTGGACCACACACATCGGTATGTATGATTTCCAATAAGTTGGTTGCTCGCTCCATTGTTCCGGAGAACGGAGTCTTGGTCATCTTACCCATGAGGCATGGTTCGCACGTGTCAAATGATTCGTAATCAAGAGACTCCAAAAGTCCATCTGCATGGAGCTTCTTCATGCGCTTGACACCAATGTGACCAAGGCGGCAGTGCCACAAGTATGTGGGACTATCGTTATCAACTTTACATCTTTTGGTATTCACACTATGAACATGTGTAACATCACGTTCGAGATTCATCAAAAATAAACCATTGACCAGCGGGGCATGACCATAAAACATATCTCTCAAATAAATAGAACAACCATTATTCTCGGATTTAAATGAGTAGCCATCTCGAATTAAACGAGATCCAGATACAATGTTCATGCTCAAAGCTGGCACTAAATAACAATTATTGAGGTTTAAAACTAATCCCGTGGGTAGATGCAGAGGTAGCGTGCCGACGGCGATCACATCAACCTTGGAACCATTCCCGACGCGCATCGTCACCTCGTCCTTTGCCAGTCTCCGTTTATTCCGTAGTTCCTATTTTGAGTTACAAATATGAGCAACCGCACCGGTATCAAATACCCAGGAGCT
This sequence comes from Triticum aestivum, assembly GCF_018294505.1. Lineage (NCBI taxonomy): Eukaryota > Viridiplantae > Streptophyta > Magnoliopsida > Poales > Poaceae > Triticum > Triticum aestivum. Next base: position 87,593,928 of record NC_057805.1, read on the forward strand.
ACTACGAGTACTGGTAAGGTACACATCAATTACTTGTATATCACATATACCTTGGGTGTTGCCGGCCTTCTTCTTGTCCGCTAAATATTTGGGGCAGTTCCGCTTCCAGTGACCACTTCCCTTGCAATAAAAGCACTCAGTCCCGGGCTTGGGTCCATTATTTGACTTCTTCCCAGTAACTGGCTTACCGGGCGCGGCAACTCCCTTGCCGTCCTTCTTGAAGTTCTTCTTACCCTTGCCCTTCTTGAACTTGGTGGTTTTATTCACCATCAACACTTGATGTTCTTTTCTGATCTCCCCTTCCGCTGATTTCAGCATTGAATATACCTCGGGAATGGTCTTTTCCATCCCCTGCATATTGTAGTTCATCACAAAGCTCTTGTAGCTTGGTGGAAGCGACTGGAGGATTCTGTCAATGACTGCGTCATCCGGGAGATTAACTCCCAGCTGAGACAAGCGGTTGTGCAACCCAGACATTCTGAGTATGTGCTCACTAACAGAACCGTTCTCCTCCATTTTACAGCTGAAGAACTTGTCGGAGACATCATATCTCTCGACCCGGGCATGAGCTTGAAAAACCAGTTTCAGCTCCTCGAACATCTCATATGCTCCATGTTTCTCAAAACGCTTTTGGAGACCCGGTTCTAAGCTGTAAAGCATGCCGCACTGAACAAGGGAGTAATCATCAGCACGTGATTGCCAAGCGTTCATAACGTCTTGGTTCTCAGGGATTGGTGCATCACCTAGCGGTGCTTCTAAGACATAATCTTTCTTGGCTACTATGAGGATAAGCCTCAGGTTCCGGACCCAGTCCGTATAATTGCTGCCATCATCTTTCAGCTTGGTTTTCTCTAGGAACGCGTTGAAATTGAGGACAACGTTGGCCATTTGATCTACAAGACATAGTGTAAAGATTTTAGACTAAGTTCATGATAATTGAGTTCATCTAATCAAATTATTTAATGAACTCCCACTCAGATAGACATCCCTCTAGTCATTTAAGTGAAACATGATCCGAGTTCAACTAGGCCGTGTCCGATCATCACGTGAGACGGACTAGTCAAGATCGGTGAACATCTCCATGTTGATCGTATCTTCTATACGACTCATGCTCGACCTTTCGGTCCTCCGTGTTCCGAGGCCATGTCTATACATGCCAGGCTCGTCAAGTCAACCTAAGTGTATTGCGTGTGTTCCGAGGCCATGTCTGTACATGCTAGGCTCGTCAACACCCGTTGTATTCGAACGTTAGAATCTATCACACCCGATCATCACGTGGTGCTTCGAAACGACGAACCTTCGCAACGGTGCACAGTTAGGGTGAACACTTTCTTGAAATTATTATAAGGGATCATCCTACTTGCTACCGTCGTTCTAAGCAAATAAGATGCAAAAACATGATAAACATCACATGCAATCAAATAGTGACATGATATGGCCAATATCATCATGCTCCTTTGATCTCCATCTTCGGGGCACCATGATCATCTTTGTCACCGGCATGACACCATGATCTCCATCATCATGATCTCCATCATTGTGTCTTCATGAAGTCGTCACGCCAACGATTACTTCTACTTCTATGGCTAACGCGTTTAGCAACGAAGTAAAGTAATTTACATGGCGTTATTCAATGACACGCAGGTCATACAAAATAATAAAGACAACTCCTATCGCTCCTGCCGGTTGTCATACTCATCGACATGCAAGTCGTGATTCCTATTACAAGAATATGATCAATCTCATACATCACATATATCATTCATCACATCTTCTGGCCATATCACATCACATAGCACTTGCTGCAAAAACAAGTTAGACGTCCTCTAATTGTTGTTGCAAGTTTTTACGTGGTTTGTAGGTTTCTAGCAAGAACGTTTCTTACCTACGTATGACCACAACGTGATTTGCCAATTTCTATTTACCCTTCATAAGGACCCTTTTCATCGAATCCGTTCCGACTAAAGTAGGAGAGACAGACACCCGCTAGCCACCTTATGCAACTAGTGCATGTTAGTCGGTGGAACCTGTCTCACGTAAGCGTACGTGTAAGGTCGGTCCGGGCCGCTTCATCCTACAATGCCGCCGAAACAAGAAACGACTAGTAGCGGCAAGAAGAATTGGCAAACTCAACGCCCACAACTGCTTTGTGTTCTACTCGTGCATAGTAACTACGCATAGACCTGGCTCATGATGCCACTGTTGGGAATCGTAGCATAATTTAAAAATTTCCTACGCTCACCAAGATGCATCTATGGAGTCTACTAGCAACGAGGGGAAAGGAGTGCATCTACATACCCTTGTAGATCGCGAGCGGAAGCGTTCCAATGAACGTGGATGACGGAGTCGTACTCGCCGTGATCCAAATCACCGATGACCGAGTGCCGAACGTACGGCACCTCCGCGTTCAACACATGTACGGTGCAGCGACGTCTCCTCCTTCTTGATCCAGCAAGGGGGAAGGAGAGGTTGATGGAGATCCAACAGCACGACGGCGTGGTGGTGGATGTAGCGGGTCTCCGGCAGGGCTTCGCCGAGCTTCTGCGAGAGAGAGAGAGGTGTTGCAGGGGAGGAGGGAGGCGCCCAAGGCTGTTGTGTGCTGCCCTCCCTCCCCCCTTTTATATAGGCCCCCTGGGGGGGGCGCCGGCCCTGGAGATCAGATCCAAGGGGGGGGGGCGGCGGCCAAGTGGGGGGGAAGGGGTGCCTTGCCCCCCAAGGCAAGGGGGAACTCCCCCCCTAGGGTGTCCAACCCTAGGCGCATGGGGGGAGGCCCAAGGGGGGCGCCCCAGCCCACTAAGGGCTGGTTCCCTTCCACTTTCAGCCCACGGGGCCCTCCGGGACAGGTGGCCCCACCCGGTGGACCCCCGGGACCCTTCCGGTGGTCCCGGTACAATACCGGTAACCCCCGAAACTTTCCCGGTGGCCGAAACTGGACTTCCTATATATAATTCTTCACCTCCGGACCATTCCGGAACCTCTCGTGACGTCCGGGATCTCATCCGGGACTCCGAACAACTTTCGGGTTTCCGCATACATATATCTCTACAACCCTAGCGTCACCGGACCTTAAGTGTGTAGACCCTACGGGTTCGGGAGACATGCAGACATGACCGAGACGCCTCTCCGGTCAATAACCAACAGCGGGATCTGGATACCCATGTTGGCTCCCACATGCTCCACGATGATCTCATCGGATGAACCACGGTGTCGAGGATTCAATCAATCCGTATGCAATTCCCTTTGTCAATCGGTATGTTCGATCGTCGGTATCCCAATACCTTGTTCAATCTCGTTACCGGCAAGTCTCTTTACTCGTACCGCAATGCATGATCCCGTGACCAACGCCTTAGTCAGATTGAGCTCATTATGATGATGCATTACCGAGTGGGCCCAGAGATACCTCTCCGTCACACGGAGTGACAAATCCCAGTCTCGATCCGTGCCAACCCAACAGACACTTTCGGAGATACCTGTAATGCACCTTTATAGTCACCCAGTTACGTTGTGACGTTTGGCACACCCAAAGCACTCCTACGGTATCCGAGAGTTGCACGATCTCATGGTCTAAGGAAAAGATACTTGACATTGGAAAAGCTCTAGCAAACGAAACTACACGATCTTTTATGCTATGCTTAGGATTGGGTCTTGTCCATCACATCATTCTCCTAATGATGATCCCGTTATCAATGACATCCAATGTCCATAGTCAGGAAATCATGACTATCTGTTGATCAACGAGCTAGTCAACTAGAGGCTTACTAGGGACAGGTTGTGGTCTATGTATTCACACATGTATTACGATTTCCGGACAATACAATTATAGCATGAATAATAGACTATTATCATGAACAAAGAAATATAATAATAACCATTTATTATTGCCTAGGGCATATTTCCAACAGCGCCTCCATCTTCTCCTTCGATCTATCCCTCTAGCTCGGGCCAAGATGCCCTCCTCGCCGGCGTGTGCTCCGGCGCAGCTCCGTCATGCTCTGTTTCCCTCTCCCCCTCCCTCTCACCTGACTAGCGGGGCCCGCTGTCAGCACTCTGGCCGCGCCCGAAGCGGTACGAGTGGAGGCGCCCCGCGGGGTTTCCGCCTTCGACGTCACCCCCTAGTTTTGTTTTTATTTTAATAAAATTCAAATTATTCCAGAGAGCTTCAAACAGCTACAACTTTTTAACCATAAGTCCAAATGAATTGATTCTTTTTGCATTGTGTTCTTAATGAAAAGATCTAGCAGCTCACCAAAAATGAGATTTTTATCTGCTCTCTAGATTTTCTGGTGAATTTCAGAGTGGTTCTTGATGTTTGCTTTTTGTGTTTATAATTGTTTTCAGAAGGTGAAGCTTGTCTTGAGGATCACCAGGAGGAGTGTGAACCTCATCTGCACTAAGGCAAGCTACTGCAACATTTTCATGGTGTCATTGCAATATTTGTGATTTTTCAACTTGAACAAATGATTTAATCCATGCATTTAAATCACTAAAATAAATATATATTCTTTTGGATGCTTGTTTAAGTTGATATGTTTAGTTTACAGAAGTTTAATACTAACTAAGCTTGTTTAATTCATTAGAAGTAATATTTGATTATGAAGAAGTAATATGTTTATGAAAAAGAATTAGTTGGCTTAATATTTTCTAGAGTGAGAAAAGAACTGTGCTAAGATATGGTCATGGTTAATTTGCTAAACAAACATAACCAGGGAGGTGTTATGAGTTATTGATATCTATGCTTAGTAGTTGATGAAGTTGACCCAGTTATTTCTGATGATATGTGGTGCATATATATTAGTATTGCATTTTCATGGCATATCATGACACCGGTTACTTTCACTTTAAGTTGAATCTGATAATAACTCAACTTGAACACATCGTTGATCGGGTCATGGTGCCACTGAATCGATATTTTCCCGAGTGCAACCACATTTGCCTTTGTGGGAAGGCCTTTATTCGGTCCGTTGTCATGCCTCTGGTCAGTGCCTCCAATGAGGGAAGGTTATGGGCGTGCATTACCCTGGCCCGGTAAGCAGACATAACCTTGTGTGCCCGTTGTTGTTATGGTACCTTGTCCCTGTTTGGGACCGTTTATGTTTTGCCATGACGGTGGCCGTTGGTGTCTTTGGTAGGCACGGGGCCACCCAGGACTTAGCCCAGTGGGGAGTGAGCCGGAGTGGCCGGGAGAGTTTCATGGCAATGGAGGGGTTCTGTCAGAATGTCATTGGTCCACCCGATTGGGAGTGTGAGGCCATGGGTTCCGTGGTGTGGGTACAATGCGCTACCTCTGCAGAGTGTATTAAATCTATCGATACCCGAGTCCACGGTTACGGACATGCTCGAAAGTAGGTCACACCATGGGTCAACGTTTAAATAATTTTGCACACTAAGGTAATAACTTTGCACTGTTGGAGAGAGGATGGTTGAGAAATCATCTTGATGCTGGAGGCCAAGTTGTTGGTCAGTTTGTGATCAGAGTAAGACCACCGTTTGGTTACGAGGTAACCCGATTAAAGACCAAGATGTTGGTCCGTTTGTGATCCAAGAGAGATCACCGTTTGGGTAAGCAAGTCCGAGGGACTTAAGTCACGAGATCATAGTCACTTCATTCCTAATATGATTTTGCATTAATGATTCAATTGGTTAATTGGCATGATATTGTTCGTCATTATGTTTATTCTTGTTGTGAGCTTGCAAGTACATTCAATGTACTGACCTGACGTGTCATGACAGCTTTCAGGAAAGTCTCATTGGAAAGGAGTGTTGTCCGAGTATAGATCGTGTCCACATCGGTGTCCATGTGCTATGGAGTCCCGCTTCGTCGTCGTTCCGCTGCCGCATAGTTGTCATGGTCGAGGCCCCTTTATGTTCACTAAATAATGTACATATTGTTCAGCCGCACCGTGTGTGCCGCTTGGACTCACAACTCATTGTAATATGAACCATGTTCCGCTAGTATCAATAAAGCGGTTGTATTCTGTAACAAGATGTTGTGTGTTGCCACAAGACATGGTCTCTGGGCTGGCAATACAAGGTAAACCGGTTGCTCTGAGCCGGGGTGCCACAGCAGCCCAGTGTAGTTACATCATACATGGCCAACCCACGCTATCACCATATTTCTTGGCCTCCATGCAACACGTAGCTCTAGTAATCCACCAGCCCGTATTGCTTCTCGCTCCTCGTCTCTCTCAAAGTGTGGCGGGCTGGCGTTTTTGCCGTCTATTGAGGTTAGTTAACTCATCACATGTTAGCAACATGCCAAGAGAATTCTAAAAAAATACTATACTCCATTGTTATGCCAAGAAGAGGAAGCGCTTTGACCGACGTACCAAACGAGACAGGCGTGCCGTGCCGTGAGTGGGTCCAATTTCTTGTTTTGAACTTGTTTGGTGTAGTAGTAACACTTGGTTTTGACTATTGATAAGACTTTATATAGGGCCTAATGTATTCTTTGAGGTTGCCTTTGACTATTGATAAGATTTTATATAATTTGAAAATTATATCATTCAAAGATCCTTTCACGTTCCGTTAAAAAAAAGATCCTTTCACGTACGAATTTGACGGTATGCTTTGAGCAACTTGCATGTCCTATTCTGCTCCTATTTGGATACTCTCTAACTTAGCTAGAGGTTAGACTAACTCATGTCTAACCCTGAACTAACTATAGCCAAAGAGGTGTTTGGATGACAGGGTTAGATTGACAATAAATGCACTTGATGGAGAGAGAAAAGTGATTTTTCCGTGGGCTCCACGATAACTAGCTCCAATTAGCACCACTTGGCTGGCGGGATAGAGAGAGAAAAGTGATTTTTAAGTGGGCCCAATGAGAACTATCTCCAATTAGCACCTCTTGGGTGGGATAGTTTTTTTGGTGGGTTTGGTGCAACTTGCTCCAATTTAACCCTCATGTTTGGATACTTTATGGCGCTTTGAGCCCCAACTAGCTCAAACTAACTCTAACCCATGGATTCGAATAGGGCCAAAGTTAGTCTTGGAAAATGCATTAAGCCCTATATACATGGACAGACGGAGTACATGATACTAGCAAACGCTCACCATTAGTAGTAGTTCATTGGTTGGTTTCGATTTTTGATTCAGTTGCTGTGCTGCTACCGTCCAATATTCGTGTGTGGTTGTTTCTAGAATAAAAAAGGAGGCAGTACTTACTGTGGGAAAGGTGAAGTGATGGTTGCTTTGCCCGAGCAACTTATTACTCTGTGAATATTGGAGTACCAGCGGATTCAACGAACAGAGAAATGATGGTTGCTTCATCCAAGCAACTTACTATGGCAAAGGTGGGGCTCTGTGATTTGACTGCTCACTAGTCATTACTACTACGGCGCAATGATCGGGGTGAATCCTTCCCTGCAGTTGTGCACTCAATATTGCAGCATGGCAGGTGGAGCCGGATGAAGGATGGCCCACATGTCAGCGAAACGAAGTTGAATTCACTAGTACAACGAGCTGCTAAACAAACGGTTTTAACCCCTTTCCGTGACGGCCTTTGGAACCGTCGCCAAGTGAGTGTAGGCGATAGGGGGGTCCTTCCCACACGACCCAGAAAACATCGGGGATGCCCTCCTGGCAACACACGCTCGGCAAAATGAGGTCGTGTGCGACCGACGAGCACTCAAATACAGAAATACGTAAAGTAGTGCTAAAAAAACAATTATACAGGCGAAATCATTTCCGGTCGTAAGTACATCCCACATACTCGGCCAGCGCTAAACGTTTCCGTTCATATATACATCCCACACAGTCGCTCCAAGAAAAATGTTTCTGTTCGCACACAATTTTCCTGGTTAAATCGTTTGTGATAGCGTTTCCATTGCACACGGTATTAACAATTTTATCGTTTGTGTTATTGAATTCATCACACACGATGCCTAGAAGAAACTGTGTGTCAAGGGCAGTCCATCACACACAGTTTTTATGTGGTAAACATTTGCGCCAGGTGGCCTAACGCAAATAGTTTTCAAGAGGATGTCATGTGTGATTGTTCATTAATCTAACACTGTTTATTCCAAGAAACTGTGTGCGTTATTGAATGCATCGCACACGGTTTTTTCTCAATAACCATTTGCAATACAAAAACCCAGTTAGTAGGGTAATTATCCGATTATTCATCATCCATTTATTAATCTAATTGACATTTCATATTAAGCACACAATATATTTCATTTTCATAATTGAAATACATCAGAGTACAACATCATATAGCTTCAGCACTGAGCTAGTCAGTAGTGGAGCCCAGTTGGGACGATCGGGGATCTAGCATTTGGGGTTGTCTTATTTTCATCTGGATTTTGACCGTAGTCGGTCTATATGATTGTATTTTGAATGATGAATGATGATATTTATTATGTATTGTGTGGTGGCGATTGTAAGCCAACTCTTTATCCCATTCTTGTTCATTACATGGGATTGTGTGAAGATGACCCTTCTTGCGACAAAACCACTATGCGGTTATGCCTCTAAGTCGTGCCTCGACACGTGGGAGATATAGCCGCATCGTGGGCGTTACACCCATTACACAACTACACCAGGACCAAGTTTCACATGCAACATCTATAACCTTTCAAAATGGATGGATGTATCTCAACTGGAAAACTGCTGAAGCAGAAGGCGAATATTAAGCCTTCATTGATGTTAAAGGTCTTTGTAACTTCAGGCCAGTGCCTGTGGATGATTGACCGTCCATCCTTCGTCCTCTTTAGGAACACTTCAATATTGAACCGTGGGTGTTGTATGAATACCTTCCTCGCCTCCTGACCATACAGGTGGTTTGAGAGGTAATCATCAGTGAACTGCTTTGGAAAGGCCTGAAAACAAGGATGTGCATAAATATCTTCTCTATATTGGAAATGGAGAAAGGAATAAAAAAGGCAAGGTATAATAGTTAGTACCATCATGTAGTGAACTGATGTCTTCTTCATTGTGCAGACAAAGGTCTTGTTGTTTTTTGTCGCTAATTTCTTTATCCTAACAATATTTCTGAGTTTCTTGACTTGACTGATATTCATGGACGACTCATTTCCCCATATGCAAAAAGGGTCGAACAGTGGGTCAAAACCTCTGACAGCAGGACCTACATGTGCAAGACCAAATTGTTAAAAACCTAAATATTAGAATGGTCCCTGCAATTGCACAATAATGTGCTATTAGACAATAGACCATGCACGTGCTAAACTCAATTGTAAACCTCAGTGCTTCCCATTGTTTCCTTGCAACACATATAAGGTAGTTAGTCATCAGGTTATGTAAGGGTTCGCATGCTATCAGTAAAATATGTTGATGAAAAATAAGCACATTGCAGATTCATCAGATTAATTCAAGCCACATGGAAAACCCATTTATCCAAACCAAGCATGATTAAGAACTACGAAATATAGCACATGTATATGTTTCTCATGTATTAAGTGCAGCCAAGTTTGATTTATTCCTCACATGGTATACAATAACAGAATGCAACCACAACAATTGAACATCGCATTGCAGAATTGAACCAAGCAGTTAACTAAACACCACAACAAATGAACCAAACGTTAACTAAGCACCACATTGCACAATATAACATACTCCTAATAGAAGATCAGACAGTTAACCAAACCAAGCATGCTTAACAACTTGGAAATATAGCAATTGTATTTGTTTCTCATGTATTTAGTACAGCCAAATTCGATTTATTCCTCACATGGTATACAATAACAGAATGCAGCCACAACAATTGAACATCGCATTGTAGAATTGAACCAAGCAGTTAAAATAACACCACAACGAATGAACCAAACGTTAACTGAGCACCACATTGCAGAATATAACATACTCGTAATAGAAGATCAGACAGTTAACCAAACCAAGCAAGCTTAACAACTTGGAAACATTGCACCCTGAAGAATTGAACATCACATTTGCAGAATTGAACCAAGCAGCTAACTGAACACCACATTGCACGACATATAGAACATATACACTATAGCAAAAGATTGCATGGTAAAAGTAGGTAGCACAATTCACAAGAATTTGTTAAGGAAAGGCAGTAGCTAGCAAATGATGACCTCGAGAAAACGCCACGAACTGTCGTTTAAAGCAGCCAACCGCGTCGCGGCGTCGGCGCGCGAGGCATCAACAGTGGCCTCGACAGCGAGGTGCTCCTCCAAGATCGGGGGGTCGGCAAGAATGGCAGCCATCGCAACCTCATCCGAGCGTGCGACCGTGATTTGCTTCTCCGCTGCCAAATGCTCCTTGAGATCCTGGCTATACTGCGTGCACCATGGCTTAGGCCGGCGCTTATTTGGTGGAGGGGTCGGTGATTTGGGTGGAAGGTGCGGCGCTTGCGCCGGCGGTCGGGGCATGTGGGATGTGGAAGGAGGAGGAGGATGGGGGTCGGGTGTGGATTACCTGTGTGGTTAGGTGAGGCAGAGCAGCGTGAAGGAGGGTCATTGGCAAGGAGGCGGCGCTGCAAGCAAGGAGTGAAGGTTTCAACTTGGAAAGGAAGGCGGAAATAGGGGAAATGTGGCTTTTGGTAAGGGGGAGGGGGCGGGGAGGTAGATATTTCTGCGGAAGCCGAAAATTTGGAATCGCTTCAGCGAAAAAACTGGCGTGCAAAGTGTCATCAGACATGGTACCTTATTCAGAACTGTGTACAATATGTGAACATCACAAACGATTCAGATAGCTTAACCCGTGTGTGTTGAGTCTGAACGTCAAATTTTTTGGTTCGAATTTCCCTGGTTACAGTGGTCATCCACGTCATTGCATAATTTGGGTACACAAAGGAGACTAACTTCTTAATCGAGCAAGTTGAACAATTAAACAGAGCTAGCTAACCTAATTAAAGACCGACGCTCTTAATTAAACAAAACAAAGAGTACTACTACGGCTGCCGCTCGTCGATCTCCGCCGCCGCCTCCATGTCCAGCTCGCGCCCGACGGTCTCCTGGGGAAGGGGCTCCATGGCATCAATTGCACCATACTCGACAAGCATCTCGCCATCCGTGCCCACCATATCTTTGACATAGGCCGCCATGAGCTGGGCGTGGGCGGCCGTGATCTGGGCTTTGGCGGGCTCCGTCGTGGCAAGGTATGCCGCGCAGGAATGGACGGCTGCTCAAACTCTCTCGGTGATTGCCAGCTCTTCAGCCGTCGGTTGCCAACCGTTGTCGGAGAAGCTTCGTTCGATTTGTGCGGTGACCGCCACAAGCTGGGCGTCGACGACCTCGACATGGTAGTGGGCAGCCTCCATCAGGGCTAAGGCCGCTGCTGCGGAACGGACAGCTGTTGTGCCGCTCTCGCTAGCTGCTATCCCCGAGGCAGATGCTGCTGCTGCCGCCTGAGAAGCAACAACGGCCGTTTGGGCTGCCTTGACCGCCCGGACGCAGACTGCGGCCGCCCTCATGAAGCTTGTTAGCACGCGTCTGGCGGCTGCGGCTGCGCTCTCGTCGGAGTGGGCCGCCGAAGTTGCCCTCACGACGTGGGTCCACATCCCCATCTTTCACCGCGACGAATGAACCGTGAAATGATATTTGGGGAGTGAGCTAGTGTGCTTGACACGCCGGCTGTGGACTATAGCGGACGCACCTTCTCGCGTAAGCCATAGGCGTACTATACACCGACGGTGCTCCAAGATATTTTGTGCTGCATCTCACACGATTGGTGATAATAAACTGTGTGCGATCTACTTGATTTATCGTCTTGATTTGAATTACGTAATGGGGTCCCAACTACAAAGGATGGTGCTTGAATTGTTAGAACTTTTATCTACAGCGAACATGCAACTATAGGTGTGTCGTCACAAAAAATGGAATTATTCAGGGTTCATTTGGACGTCTTTATATATTAACTGGGTTTCCCAGGCATTTGATGCGTATAATTCAAATTTGAACTACATGCACATGCTCCAGTGCACATAAACTGGTTGAAAAATCAAATATGTGTCCTTGGTTGCATGCTTAGGTCCCATGCAAGAAATGGGAATGAATTTCAAACACCCTGCCACCGTCACTCGGCCGCAAACATTGAGATACCTGGTTTCTAAATTCTGGTAAATCCAAAACTCGTCTGAAATTCATGAAACTTGGCATGCTATCATGGAGCGGCATCAACATGTTGTGGTAAAAAATTTATCCCATTTGGGACAGGTTTGGGTATAAGCTTCTCACAAACCAGAGCTTCTCACAACAAGCGTGATGGTTTCGGTAGGGAATGTGCCACCTTTGGGGACGAATCGATATCCGTTGCCGCTTATTGCTTTCAAAAAAATTTGAGTGTCAACATAGAACAACAGGAGTGTTGTGTTCAATTTTGGAATTTTTCGGGGTTCGTCCGGACATTTTTATACATTAACTGGGTTTCCCATGCATTTTATGCGCATAATTCAAATTTGAACTACATGCACATGCTCCAGTGCATATAAACTGGTTGAAAAATCAAATATGTGTCCTTGGTTGCATGCTTAGGTCCCATGCAAGAAATGGGAATGAATTTCAAATACCCTGCCACCGTCACTCGGCAGCAAACATTGAGATACCTGGTTTTTAAATTCTACTAAATACAAAACTCGTCTGAAATTCATGATACTTGGCATGCAATCATGGAGCGGCATCAACATGCCGTGGTAAAAAAATTTGTCCCATTTGGGGCAGGTTTGGGTATAAGCTTCTCACAAACCAAAGCTTCTCACAACAAGTGTGATGGTTTCGGTAAGGAACGTACCACCTTTGGGGACGAAATGATATCCGTTGCCTCTTATTGCTTTCAAATTTTTTTGAGTGTCAACATAGAACAACATGAGTGTTGTGTTCAATTTTGGAATTTTTTGGGGTTCGTTCGGACATTTTTATACATTAACTGGGTTTCCCAGGCCTTTTATGCGCATAATTCAAATTTGAACTACATGCACATGCTCCAGTGCATATAAAATGGTTGAAAAAACAAATATGTGTCATTGGTTGCATGCTTAGGTCCCATGCAAGAAATGGGAATGAATTTTCAAACACCCTACCACCGTCACTCGGCCGCAAACATTGAGATACCTGGTTTTTAAATTCTAGTTAATCCAAACCTCGTCTGAAATTCATGAAACTTGGCAGGCTATCATGGAGCGGCATCAACATGCCGTGGTAAAATTTTTGTCCCATTTGGGGCAGGTTTGGGTATAAGCTTCTCACAAACCAGAGCTTCTCACAACAAGCGTGATGGTTTCGGTAGGGAATGTGCCACCTTTGGGGACGAAACGATATCCATTGCCTCTTATTGCTTTCAAAAAAAATTTGAGTGTCAACATAGAACAACAGGAGTGTTGTGTTCAATTTTGGAATTTTTCGGGGTTCGTTTGGACATTTTTATACATTAACTGGGTTTCCCAGGCATTTTATGCGCATAATTGAAATTTGAACTACATGCACATGCTCCAGTGCATATAAACTGGTTGAAAAATCAAATATGTGTCCTTGGTTGCATGCTTAGGTCCCATGCAAGAAATGGGAATGAGTTTCAAACACCCTGCCACCGTCACTCGGCCGCAAACATTGAGATACCTGGTTTTTAAATTCTAGTAAATCCAAAACTCGTCTGAAATTCATGAAATTTGGCATGCTATCATGGAGCGGCATCAACATGTCGTGGTAAATTTTTTGTCCCATTTGGGGCAGGTTTGGGTATAAGCTTCTCACAAACCAGAGCTTCTCACAACAAGCGTGATGGTTTCGGTTGGGATCTTGCCACCTTTGGGGACGAAATGATATCCGTTGCCTCTTATTGCTTTCAAAAAAATTCGAGTGTCAACATAGAACAACAGGAGTTTTGATCTAGTAACGTTGCCATTTGTCAATCCTTGTCACACTGCGATTTTTCAAGATATGCCGCTAGAAATCACTAGCACTATCTAATTTTTGCAACTAAAATTCAGTAATTAAGAATATATTTCATTCATAGATTAAGCAGTCGTTCTTAATTTATACAACAGTTCAACTCAACAGCTAAACCGACCAAACTTCTCCCCAATTGTTTCGAACCACGTACTGAAATAGCTAGTTCAACTATATATACTAGCTAATTTTAAGTACGTTGTACAACTCGACCACACATCTATAATCAGATGAACTCAACAAAATAGCCCCTAAATACTACTACTACCATGGAGGGGCTTTGTGCTACTTCCGGCAGCCTCTCCTCTGCCGAGCGCGCTCAGTAAGAGGTAGAGGAGGAGGAGGAGCCTACCGACGAGCTGGACAAATGCAATACGGTGCTTGCCGCTTCAGCACGTTCTCCGACGCTCGCCAGCTCGAACGCCCACTGCCGCTCTAGACGATCCCTCTCGAAGCGGCCGGACTGCTTGTAGATCTCCTGATTCCTCGCCTCTGCGTCATCGTGTGCTGCGGCCACGACTGCGGTAAGGCTCTTTGCGTGCTCGACGAGGCGCTCATCCTCCTCCCGCAGGAACTCAATGTAGCGCGCAAGGTCGCTGACGCACGTGCGGGCCTCCACCTCCGCCTCCCGCCTTCGGGCCGCGGCGGCGGAGCGTGTGATAATCCCGGCGGTCGACGGTGGGCTGGCGGCCATGGCGGCCATGGTGGGCCGCCTTCGGGCTACTGCTCTCCCCCTCGCTCGTGTTGCTGCTCTGCTCTGATTTAGCTACACTTCAGTCGACTGAATCGACTTTTGGGTCAGTCGATTTTCTTGGGGTGGGGGGGGCTCGCCAGAGTTAAGGAAGAACCACCCACAGTGGGGAGGGGGCTCGCTGGAGAGGTACCTCACTATCTATCTTAGGGTTCAGGGTGGGGACGGTGGTCGCCAGCGGTGCAGAGCGCGGTGGTGGGGCGGTGGTGTGGGGATTTCCGGAGAAAAAGCTTAGCACGGGGGGGGGGCTAGATGGCTGGCCAGGGCGGCGGCGGACCGACGGTGGGGAGTGGTTTCGGGGCGGCGAGGCGGCGCGGGAGCGCTGCCGACCGCGGGCGGCGGGGGCCGGCGGTTAGGCTGGTGGTGGCTGGCGGCTCAGGGGGGTGGAGGTTGAAGATGAACCGCAGGCCCTCCCTAAACTACATGTGAAGTGCCTCTCTACTACCATTGCTTTTAGTTTCGACAGTAACATTCAGATTCCACAGTAAATTTCAGTTTCGATAGTTAAGTTCAGAGTCAACAGTTTTTACCTCATCTATTGTAGTCAGGTGTTTTTTGGTGATGTAAATTTTACATCTATCACTTTTTGGTAATGTATTTTACATCATCTATTGGAGATTCTACTAGAATCCCACTTGAGATTAACGATGTCTGTCTTATACTGCTTCAGCATCGACGTCTTACAGCTCGCCGGAGCTGCTCCAACGACGGAACCATCCATCAAAACAGAGCAGTGCCCTGGACGCCATCTACAGATTCCTCAGATCTTCCTCCACACCTCCGACAGCCACCTCTGCCTCAACTTCTTCAGCGACCAACCCAATGATGCTGAGGTCGACACGGCTACGGCAAAGAGGTTGTACACTTGCCGCATCACTTATTACTCTACATTAATGGCGATTCATTAGGGCTATTTTGGTTCAAAGGAAAAACATAGCAATAGCAAATTTTCCTATGGCACTCTACTATTCAATTATTCATGCATTTTGTTGAAAGGAATGGACCAAAACATCCACCTGGACCTACTTTTCAAAATCCTATGCATGAAAACAAGACCAAGTGCATTAGTGGTAGAATAACATTCTAACTATACACGCTTTCATATGGTTTCACTTTAATTTGGCCATGTTTCTTTCCATTCCTCCGCTCTTCCAATTCCTGTGAACCAAACACCCAAGTTGACAGAAATCCTGTGTTTACAAATGCTCTGTTTCCCACGTGCATTCCTATCATATTCTGGTGTTTTCCCTATCCCTGCGTTTTTAGAATCCTGAAAGCCAAAGGAGCCCTTATAGAATTACTTCAATTACAGGTAGGTGTCTAAGAAAACTTTGTGTGGTTTGTCCTGCTCGTGCCGCGACGTCGTCCACCTCACTTGAGCTGCTCCATCGACAGAAGCATTAACCAAACCAGACATCACAACTCCTGACCGTCTTTAGCCGTCTCAGATCTCCTTCCCTGCCGCCGGCACCCACCGCAACTGCATCAACATCATCGACTCAGCAGATGAACCTGAGGAGTACACGGGGTCCACAAGAGAGGTCGCACTCTTTTGTTTCTGTTTATGATATGCATTGCTTAATATTACCTGCTACTTTATCATCCTGTTCACCTCTTAGACTCCATGTCAGGTCCAAATTAATGTTCAAACTTGAGTTTTAAAATTACTTGTGAGGCACATACCGAGGCATCTATGAATAGTATCTCTGTCTATTATCTGGTTCACCTATGGTATGCCTATGTTGTTCATCTTGGGTGGGAAACAAATGGTAAAGCAATCATCATCTGTCTTTTTATTAAATTAAAGCTATCATCAGCCTGCTATCATTATTTTTGGATCCATCCGTTGGTTGTTACCATCACTCTAGATTTCTGCATGCTCTCCTACATAATCTCACTATTTTTTTCGTATGCATGTCAAATATTGTACACAGTCATGCTGAACATGTATAAAAAAAGAGAAGAGCTTTGCGCGGCAATACAAGTCATGCAGACATCACTCCATGGTTGGTTCAACGGCAAACCCTCCCCCTCTAGATTGTAATCCAGAGGAAGATATCTGTTCTGAGGCGGATTCAGACGCAGCTGACCACTCCTATGTACCCCCCAAGGTGTTTGCTCTAACTTGGCATGATGATGTTGGTCATATCATGCATATGCTGCCTTGCAGTGCCTACTTTCGACATCATGTATGTCATCTGCTTAGTTTAGACATGTTCTGTAATGCCACCAGTTTAGTTTCTATATCATATATGGGAATTATGCAGTCTCATCTCTTTTACCCAGCCATAATATATGTGAAATATGCAATGCCATCCTGTTTCACCCAATCTAACCCCAACCCCAGCAGATAGTAACCCAGTTCCTGTTGACACAGCACCATCTCCACCATAGAGCTCCCAAACAAGAGCAGTTAGTAAGGTAGCTCCACTGCCCAAAGCGCCAGTACTACCATGGCGAACCCCAACTCCACCAGTTAGTACACCTATTCCTATGGAGAAAGCACAACCAGGCGGTCGTAGTTTAGCATCTATCACATTTGATGTTGTTAAATACTATGTGCGTATCTTCCCATCAAGGAAATATTATACTGAAGATGAAGGAAAATGCCAGTTGCAGGTGTTTGTCCAGGAGTTATGTGTAAGTAATGTTATTCATGGCAATTAGTTTGCTTTGTCCCATACATTCTACCTCCATGATGGTTATAATACAGCAAATTTTCCCATTTTTCTCTATAAAGAAGGACCGATTTGGAAACTCGGGATGAGGTAACCTATTCTAATACCTCTGCTATCTTCAAGAATGCTTGGTGGCGGTATCGGAATTACCTGAAGAAAACATACTTCACTGGCAAAGAAACTCATCAAATTCCCTTACGTTCTCCTGAGACACATTTACTGGACTATGACTGGGAATGCCTTGTTCTGTACTGGTCCCGAACCAAGAATGTGGTAAGGTCTATGAGCTCATTTTCTATTTTAAGTACTATATTCTTGCGTATTACTGTACTCTGTTCATGTAGAACAAGTGCTTAAACCTGAAGAACAACTGTTCTCATTTAAGATTCCATTTCTATCATGCATACTGCTTTGCTCTTGTATCACTGTATTTACTCATACAAACTTATTTTTAAATTGAAGGATCCAATCGAAACTCCAATGGCACAACAGGTATGTTTATGCATGTTTCTTTAACAGGTTTTCTCTTATAAATAGGTCTGTTGATTTCAATTTTAATTGTGTATACAGTTGACTTCTCATATCATGCACATTACTAGCATCACAACAGAGCCAATAGTGTTGTTGTGCATGTAGACCCGTGGTACCCATCTGAAATCTTGTTGTGCCGTGTAGTTCCCCACTCTTTGTATTGTTTCAGTGCTACTTTGTCTTGAACTAATATGATTTGAATCGTGTCTCTATTTTGATTTGGCAAGACAGTGCAGTGACCATAGGACATAGATATATCTTTGTTTGATGCTTTTATTATGTACTACTTGGCAATAGAAGACTTGGTAGTTTAATCTTGTCCACCTTACTAATGAACTGGTTCACCAAAATGAGTTTCATATACTAGTACATGCTAAACCTTTTATGTGTCTGCTTGTTTCTTCTTTTAGAATGCTGACAGCATATTGGGGAAGAGTGCCTTATTAAGCAATGGTAAAGGAAGTAATGCAGATAAGGTTTAGGATAGTGAGACATCCTTGTTGGTCTCCAACAAAGCTAATAAAATAGCTAGGGAAAACTATCTTGAAGACAGTAGACAACCCCAAACTCCTATCTTGGTTTAGTGTTCGAGTTACTGGCCACTACCACTTGCACAAGCTATTCAAGCTCACAGTATGAATCAGTTCGGTTTCTTGAGTCTCAACTATAAGCTGAAAGACATCGATTAGCTGTGCTGCGACAAGAAGCGGAAGGACTGCGGAAGTCCCTGGAGTTTTCAGATGCATACTTTCTGGTGCAACAACAAGCATTGGTGGATTTTAGCGCCAAACAGGACAAAGCTAATAAGATTGCTAAGCTTATTGCCAGCATGGTGGATACCTAGGATAACGTTTCTTGAGCTCTTCTGAAGTTGTTTTAGTTATGGACTTGTTTTGCTGCCGCGTTTATTTGCACTGGTGGCCAATTTAGACGACCAGTGTATGTAATATCCTGCTTTGTTCCCTATATTTGAACTGGTGGCGAACTTTGATGCCCAGTCGATGTAATATGTGTAATAGCCGTAATAGCCTAGCAATAGTTGCTTGCTTATTTATTTCATTATTTTCATGCTTAGTTCTTTGCTTGTCCTTTACTGTAGTTCTTTTTCCGTGTTTTTCTAGTGGCCACAATAACCTATTTTTATAACTAGGCCACAATAACCATGGCAACACACAGACTGTTGTGACCATGGTCCTGTTACCTGCTGTAGTGACCATGGCCCTCCACGGGCTGTACGATCCATTGGCCTTCTAGGAGCCGTAGGATCCATGGGCCTTCTACGGGCCGTAGGATCCATGGGCATTCTACGGGGCGTATCATCTATGGGCCTTCTACGGGCCGTATAATCGTTTCGTCAAACATGGGATGTACTATTCATGGACCAATAACGGACCGCAGAATGGGCCGTAAACGGGCTAGAGTGGAAATCGTCTGTTTTATGGCCCGACAATAATGGGCCGTTAATAGGACGTATTTGATGAGGCTATGAAAACAACCCAACGGGTTAACGGGCCACAAACAGGCCGACTGTAACCACGGGCTGAATTTGGCACACAAGCGGAATAGGCCAGTAACGGACTGTAAGTAATCGAATTCTCGAAATGAGCCCAAGAATAAATGGGCCCTTAGGCGGCCGAAAGTTAGCATGGGCTAGAAAGGGCCGACGGACTAATGGGTCATTAATGGGTATAAAGCGACACACTGTTCATTACGGGCCAGTTTCACCACTGGCTGTTAATAGGCCAAGAGTTACAAAGGGCCTCATATGGGTCGAAAGACGTCATGGGCCATACATGGGCCGGAAGTTACAACGGGCTGGAATCATATTGTCTGGCCCAGATGACGCTACTAGGCCTAATTCGGATAAGCCGTAACGGGTCGTGACTTAGCGTGATGTAAATGGGCTAGATTCGAACAGGTCGTTAACAGGCTTTCTGTGGGCCGGCCCGCTACCTTTTGACCAAGTCAAATGGCCGGCCTTTTCACCGGAATGGGCCTCTGTTGGGCCGTGCCATGTGTCGACGTATCATAGGCGCCTTTGGTCCAATGAGTGGATGACAATTGTCCCAACGGTGAGCCGACACGTGGTTCCTCTAGCCATTCCGAATTTTACACGTGGAAAATCCCCATTGGTCCAGGCTGTTAATGAGTTATCGAATCCAAACCTGAACCCGATAGCTTAACAGCGACCCGTTACGGTTGATGCCACGTGTCAGTTACCCTTGACGGAAGCACTTCTATGACGCGCGATTTATCGTCATGGAAGTGGAAACTTCCGTGATGATAATTTTGCTGATGTCATGGAACACTTCTACGACAGCATAGGTATGACTATCTTGATTCTGTCATAAAATTGTCATGGATGTACATGCATGATAGAAAACGTGCCCTACTGTGACAAACACGTATCATCACGGAAGTGTATTTTTTTGTAGTGGAGGGAGGAACCATGTGGCCGCATGAGCCCGACATGACATAGCGGGGCAGACGGGGGGGGGGGGCTGCGGGCGGTGGCGCGAACGGCTGTGCCCGCAGGCCTACTAGACCTAGCAATGGGGGCCACCGCAGTGCATTTTGTTGGCCAGTCACCATTGATGGAAAGTGGGAGAGAGGAGATGAACTGGATGAACATGAGAAGTGAACAGACGGAGTACTTAAGGGCGGAACTGGGGTTGCCGATGGCACGGTCGTTTTGGAAATCAAACGAAGATTTCACGCCATTCTTTGGAAGGTCTTGGAGGGAGGAAGGAAAAGATTTGGCGCCGTTCTGGGAAGGTTTTGGAGGGAGGAAGGAGATAATTTCACACCATACTTGGAAGCTTTGGAGGGAGAAGATTTCGCGCATGCATAACAGCAGCGGTGGGCCTCAACGGCGCTTCGGTTGCCATCCTTAGAAGCGAGAATTAATTAAAAGCTCCTAATTAATAGCTGATTGGTGGAGACGTAAGAGAAGAGGAGATCGATTGTAGCCAGTAGAAATTCACCTTGGTCACGCTGCCCTTCCTAGCAAGCCTTATACACCGGACCGGAGGGAGTAACATAAGTGTGGTGCAATCAAAACTTTATTTATTAGGTTATAGACTCATATTGCATTGGGACATGTGATGTTACAGTAACTAGGTAAGTTACTCAAACTAGATCTCTCCTCATTAACTCATTGGCACATAAGAAAATTTGCTGAGTTTTACTCGATGTTACTGCTGAAGTTACTCCCACTGTGGCTAGTCTTAAGGGTCATGAGATCTTGCTAATGGATGGGTCTGATTGTTTGGATCTGCCCCCTCTTTTTCTTTTATAGGGGTAGTATAAATAGTAGATAGATAGCTGGATAGTAGATAGTTGATTTGCACGAACTGAGATGTGTAAACATCCATCTTTTGGGTTCAACTTAACAGGCAACAGTTGTGCATATGGATGAATTTAAACACAATAAGCTACACTTAAATGGTCTAACCAAGCTGTGGTTGAATGGTTAGTAGACCTTTCATCTCTCTGTCTGCAGTGCATCCCTGATGAAGGAAATATGCCCTAGAGACAATAATAAAGTTGTTATTTTATATTTCCTTATTCATGATAAATTTTTATTATTCATGTTAGAATTGTATGTAGATACCGACGACCAAATCTCAGGCAAGTAACATACCGATGACAAAGGGAAGAATGTATGTTGTGATAACAGTTTGACCGATAAAGATCTTCGTAGAATATGTAGGAGCCAATATGAGCATCCAGGTTCCGCTCTTGGTTATTGACCGGAGAGGTGTCTCGGTCATGTCCACATAGTTCTCGAACCCGTAGGGTCCGCACGCTTAACGTTTGATGACGATATAGTATTATTTGAGTTATGTGATTTGGTGACCGAATGTTGTTCGGAGTCCTAGATGAGATCACGGACATGATGAGGAGTCTCAAAATGGTCGAGAGGTAAAGATTGATATATAGGACGATGGTATTCGGACACCAAAAGTGTTCCGTAGGGCATCGGGTACTTATCGGGTCACCGGAAGGTGTTTCGGGTACCCCCGACAATCCTATGGGCCATATGGGCCTTGTGAAGGAACACACCAGCCCACAAGGGGCTGGTGCACCCTATAACGCTGTAGGAGGAGGAGAAGGAAAGTGGGAAAGGGAAAGGAAAGTGTGGATTAGGATTCCCACTTCCTTCCCTCACCCCCTCTTTCCTTCCCCTTCATGCATACATGGAAAGGGGGGCTCAGAAGGCAGGGCCCCTAGGGGGCGGCGACCAACTCTAGGGCGCCCCCTGGCTGCCTCTCCTCCCCTCCCACCTATATATATGTGGGGAGGGGGCGCCTAGAACACACAACATCAATTGTTAGCCATGTGCGGCACCCCCTCCATAGTTTACACCCCCGATCATATTCTCGCGGTGCTTAGGCGAAGCCCTGCACGGATCACTTCACCATCACCGTCACCACGCCATCGTGTTGACGGAACTCATCTACTTCCTCGACACCTTGCTGGATCAAGAAGGCGAGGGATGTCATCATGCTGAACGTGTGCAGAACTCGGAGGTGCCGTACGTTCGGTGCTTGATCGGTCAGAGCTAGAAGAAGTTCCACTACATTAACCGCGTTGTCAAACGCTTCCGCTTTCGGTCTACGAGGGTACATAGACACACTCTCCCCCTCGTTGCTATGCATCTCCTAGATAGATCTTGCGTGAGCGTAGGAATTTTTCTAAAATTGCATGCAACATTTCCCAACAGTGGCATCCGAGCCAGGTCTATGCGTAGATGATATGCATGAGTAGAACACAAAGAGTTGTGGGCGGTGATCATCATACTTCTTATACCACCAATGTCTTATTTTGATTCAGCGGTATTGTTGGATGAAGCGGCCCCGACCAACCTTACATGACCACGTTCATGAGACGGTTCCACCTACAGACATGCAACTAGTTTTGCATAAAGGAGGCTGGCGGGTGTCTGTTTCTCCTACTTTAGCTGAATCGAATTTGACTGCGGCCGGTCCATGTTGAAGGTTAAAACAACAAACTTGATAAATCACCATTGTGGTTTTGATGTGTAGGTAA
Organism: Triticum aestivum; assembly: GCF_018294505.1. NCBI lineage: Eukaryota > Viridiplantae > Streptophyta > Magnoliopsida > Poales > Poaceae > Triticum > Triticum aestivum. The sequence goes on from NC_057805.1 coordinate 87,616,805, forward strand.
GAACAGTTCTTGCTAGAAGCCCGTAGCAGCCACATAAAACTTGCAACAACAAAGTAGAGGACGTCTAACTTGTTTTTGCAGGGCATGTTGTGATGTGATATGGTCAAGACATGATGTGATATACGTTGTTGTATGAGATGATCATGTTTTGTAAAAGTTATCGGCAACCGGCAGGAGCCTTATGGTTGTCTCTTTATTGTATAAAATGCAAACGCCATGTAATTGCTTTACTTTATCACTGTGCGTTAGCGATAGTTGTAGAAGCAATAGTTGGCGAGACGACCACGATGCTACGATGGAGATCAAGGTGTCAAGCCGGTGACAATGGAGATCATGACGATGCTTTGGAGATGGAGATCAAAAAGCACAAGATGATGATGGCCATATCATGTCACATATTTTGATTGCATGTGATGTTTATCTTTTATGCATCTTATTTTGCTTAGTACGGCGGTAGCATTATAAGATGATCCCTTCACTAAATTTCAAGGTATAAGTGTTCCCCCTGAGTATGGACCGTTGCGACAGTTCGTCGTGTCGAGACACCACGTGATGATCGGGTGTGATAGACTCTACGTTCACATACAACGGGTGCAAGACAGTTTTGCACATGCAGAATAATCGGGTTAATGTTGACGAGCATGGCATGTACAGACATGGCCTCAGAACACTGGAGACCGAAAGGTCAAACGTGAATCATATATTAGATATGATCAACATAGATATGTTCACCATTGATGACTACTCCATCTCACGTGATGATCGGACATTGTTTAGTTGATTTCGATCACGTATCACTTAGATGACTTGAGGGATGTCTATCTAAGTGGGAGTTCTTAAGTAATTTGATTAATTGAACTTAATTTATCATGAACTTAGTCCTGATAGTATTTTCATATCTATGTTGTAGATCAATAGCTCGCGTATATCTCCCTTGTTTTATTTTTGATATGTTTCTAGAGAAAATGAAGTTGAAAGATGATAGTAGCAATGATGAGGACTGAGTCCGTGATCTGAGGATTATCCTCATTCTGCACAAAAGAATTATGTCCTTGATGCACCGCTAGGTGACAGTCCTATTACAGGAGCAGATGCAGACGTTATGAACGTTTGACAAGCTCGATATGATGACTACTTGATAGTTGAGTGCGCCATGCTTTACGGATTAGAACCGGGACTTCAAAAATGTTTTGAACGCCACGGAACATATGAGATGTTCCAAGAGCTGAAATTGGCATTTCAGACTCATGCCCGTGTTGAGCGGTATGAGACCTCTGACAAGTACTTTGCCTACAAGAAGGAGGAGAATAGCTCAGTCAATGAGCATGTACTCAGAATGTCTGAGTACTACAATCGCTTGAATCAAGTGGGAGTTAATCTTCCAAATAAGATAGAGATTAACAGAATTCTCTAGTCACCATCACCAAACTACTAGAACTTCATGATGAACTATAATATGCAAGGGATGATGAAAACGATTCCCAAGCTCTTCGTGATGCTAAAATCGGCAAAGGTAGAAATGAAGAAAAAGCATCAAGTGTTGATGGTTGACAAGACCACTAGTTCCAAGTAAAAGGGGAAGGGAAAGAAAGGGAACTTCAATAAGAATGGAAAGCAAGTTGCCACTCACGTGAATGTCAGGGAAACGACACCTATGGGATCACAAGGATCCCTTCTACGGTTGGCGGGCGCGAGGTTGTGCAAAGAGCGGGTCTAGTGATCGGTACAAGGAGATTTTACCCAGGTTCGGGTCGCGAGGATGCGTAATACCCTAGTCCTGCTTTGGTGTATATTTGAGTGTTCTTGAGTTCATGAACTAGCTGCAGTGCATGCCTAGCCAAAAAGTCCGAATCCTCCCTCAGTACGCCTCGGACCTTCTTTTATAGGTCAAAGGGGTTGCCACAGTGGCACACAGGAGGTCGAAAGTATGTATAGTGTACAAGCTTATCGCCTGACATCACAGGACAAAACACATTTAATGCGCTACTTAGGTGTCCTCTTGCTTTATCGGGGATGGCAACGAAGCCCGTACCGCCTCTCGCCGCTTCACCTTGCTTCGACACGTGTCCAGGCCAACGAGGCATGTAGTGCCATGTAGACTGGCAGGCTGCTGAGCTGGTGCGGTGGCAGTGTCTTCACGAAGATCTGCATGCGAACATGCAGGTGCTTGACTAGTTGGTCTAGAATCCATGCACTGCCACGTGGGTACTTGCTTAGTTGGTGGGTCGGTCGCTGAGCTGGGTCAGCGACGGGGTGACAAAGCCTTGCCGCGGTCTTGCTGATATTCCCGACAAGGGTCTTGCCGGGGCCTTGCGAGCGCCCTCGGCAAGAGTCTTGCCGGAGCTTCGTGAATGTCTTCGGCAGGAGCCTTGCCGGGGCCTCGTGGGCGTCCTCGGCAAAGGGGCCTTGCCAGTGTCTTGTCTTCTGGTTCCTATCTAGGTCTCGAAGGCCTTTTGTCTTCACAAAGATCTGCATGCCACCAAGCAGGCGCCTCTCGAGCCTTGTCCCAACATTTTCGATGGTGTCGGAACTCTCATGCTCAAGGGTGGTGGCCGTGCTGGTGTTGGGTAAGTTGCCCCGGCAAGGCTCTTGCCGGGGCTGCGTAGGCCGCCCCGGCAAGGCTCTTTCCGGGGGAAGCCCATTTTGTCGCTTTATCCTTTGTGCCCCTGGTTTGAGCGCTCCTCTGGTAGTCTTATATCTTTGCTTCCTTCCTCTGCCCTGCTAAGCATGGCCATAGGTGCGGCTCTTACTGCCCATGCACAAGTAAAGGGGTGCAAAGAGGGCCCCTACTTTTGTACACCGACAGGAGCCCCCGGGCCTGGGCCACACATAAGCACGACGCGTTGCTGGGCTAGGCCCAGAACGGTGCGCGGGCACGCGGGGCCGAGTTTTACCGCAGTAACTCCCTCGCCAGTTGCGCTTCCCCACAACCCATGTTGAATGCGTGACGTGGGGGTCGTGCACGGGGCGGTTGCTGCACGCTTGCGTCACATCATGGTAAATGGTAAAGAGGCGGCCCGCGCCGTCCCCATAAAAAGGGAAAACCGCAGGCGCGCTGCTCATTTACCCCCTGTGCCTTTCCCAATCTTGAAATCGTCGCCCCCTTCTTCTTCTTTCTCACGCTCTTGCCTTTGCTCGCCGCCGCCGCGCCCTCATTGCCCTTAATCCCTCATCCCCTCTCAGTCGTTATGGCGCCCAAGATAGGCAAAGGTAAGGGAGCGGTCATGGATGCTGGGGAGAAGGAGGCGCCGGAGAGCGAGTTGGCGGCGCTTCGGACGCAGCACGCCTACTTCCCCTCGACGGTCGATGCGGTCCACCTCAGGGACTACTTCAGGCCCCTATGAGGGAGGGAGACGATGGGGCACCCTGCCACGCGCATCGTCCCTGCCGATTCCGCCAAGGCCGGCCCAAATCGGTACCCCTTCTTCGTCGACTACTTCTCTTGCGGGCTCTGCCCCCCTTTTTCTGATTTCTTCAACGACGTCATGCGCACCTACGACTTCCATCTTATGGATCTTACACCGAATGCCGTGGCGTGTATGGCCTTCTTCGCCCATCTCTGCGAGGGCTTCTCCGGAGTGCTCCCCAGCACGACGCTCTTCCGCCACTACTTCTACCCTCGCATCCAGCCAGGGGGCGCCATCTCCGGCTGCATCACCTAGATCCCGAGGTCTCAGGAGAAGGGCACATACCCGGAGGGCGCCCAGAAGGAGAGGTGGGAGGAGTGGCGGAGCCGGTGGTGCTGGATCGAGGAGAAGGATCCACGGGAGTTCTGCCGGGTTCGCCGGAGTCCGCCGCAAGGACTGGAGCGACCTCGACACCAACGACAAGAAGCTCTCGGTCGCCACCACCAGGATCAATCGCCTCACCGTGGCCGGGCTCACCCTCGAAATGATTGGGGCTGATTTCATCCGCCGCCGGATTGCCCCACTGCACAATAAGGGGAGGCTGGCTTGGGACTATAGGAACGAGGCTAACGTCATGAGGCTCCGCCGTGGCTTGAAGCACAACTTCACGGTGATGGGGCATGCTCACTTCTGCTAGAGGCTCTTCTAGCTCAAGGTGAGTGACAACGGTAGGGCTGAGAGGACCGGCAGAGCCGAGAAGGCCGGCAGGACCGTCAAGGCGTCTCTATTTGGGTTGCCAGCGGGGGTGGTCCCGCTGAGCAACAATTCTCGCCAAACCGACATTATCGCCATGATGCGCATGGCCTCGACCCAAGCTGGGCCGAGCCGGAAGCGGAGCGGGTGCAGGAGTTCTTCGACAATCTGTCGGAGAGGTACGTCCGCGACGAGTGACTGCTCATCAACGACACCACCAAGGAGGAGCGGGACTACATCGCCCCAGGGCGACGGAAGCGGCACTCGCCAAGGAGGCTGGCAACGCCGGCACCATGGAGGACGAGGCCGACATAGCCATGGAGGAGAAAGAGCTCGCCGGATGGGAGGGGTCTGCTGGGGATGTTAGTAGCGTCGATGCCGGGGCCCCCCTCATCGAAGACGTGGTCAAGGAGTCGGCTGAAGAGGAGGCCGAGGCTGACAACCCCCAGGCCACAGAGAAGAGACGCGTCCTACGGTGGGCTAGCTCCAGCAAGCCAGTCCGGCCCGGCAGGACCGCGCAGCGGCCACAGGTCCAGGAGCAGTCCATGCGCCAGACGAGGGCGGTAGCGACGAAGGCCGCGGCAGCGAAGAAGGCGCTGAAGGCCGCGGTAGCGAAGAAAACGGCGACGGCTTCGTCCTCGTCCAAGCTGCGCCCGTCCCCATCCCCTTCTCCTCCTCCTTCATATGGCACCCCGTAGGTTAATTTTGACCTCGGGTCCTTCAGCCCGAAGAATAAGAGGAGGCTAGTGGAAGAGGAGGTGGAGGACGAGTAAGCATTTCGCCCTCCATCATCTCCTGGCCCCACGCCTGCGCTATCCTCCTTTAACTTGATGTTATCCTTACAGGGACACGGAGACGTTGGCCCAGAGGGTGGCGAAGAGGGCCAAGGCCTCGACGGGTGACAAGCCCCCGGTGGGCACTTCGCATACGCCGGTGTTGGTGGAGAGCAGCCCGGACAGCAGCCCCCGACGTAGCCCCCGTTTCAGCCCCCAGCGTGAGTTCATTACTCACTCCTTCATTGACGGGCATTGGGGGCGTGAATCCTTGATGCTGACCTTGCCGGGTTTGCAGGAGGAGAGAGGCAGTAGGAGGAGCCGCTGAGGGCCACTCCCAGTATGCGCCCCCATCGACCACGCCGCCCAGAGGGGCGTCCCCGGCAAAGGCATCCACTACCGAGCCCACGCGCATGGAGGAGGCGAGCTTGGGTGCTGGTGGCTCCGTCCCAGCAACGAATGTTGGCGGGGAGGGCGCCACTTCTTCTCATCCCGGCGCGGGTAAGTTGCTTGCTTCCCATCCCTGTTCTTTATTTTGTTCTGAGTTTTGATCTTGGCCTCGTCCCATACTTTCTTCTGGTTTTCAGATCCTCCCTCGATGGACTAGGAAGACATCGACACCGTCATCGAGGAGGTCGCCAGGGATGCTGAGGCCGAGGCCGCCAAGGTTGCGGCTGGGGAAGCCGCCAAGTCCGTCGCCGAGGAGGCCGCCAAGGGGCCTGCCGGGGAGACCAGCGAGACCGCTACGGGGGAAGCCGGGAAGGGGCCTGCCGGGGAGACCGGCAAGGCTGCCACCGAGGAGGCCACCAAGGAGCCTGTCGAGGAGGAGGCGGCCAGCGACCAACCTTCCTCCCCCGCAGCCCCTTCCTCGGGCAAGTATCTGAAGGTGGGTGACGACTTGTTCGTCCGCCTCCCAGGGACGGCAGGCAGTAGAGTGCCAGCCGAAGGGGAGGTGTTCGACGATGAGACGCTCGCCACCGCCGGGCTCCAGGTTGTTGACGAACCGAGCATCGGCGGCGACGGTTCTCAGGAGGAGTAGATCCTTCTGGCCATGAGCGTTAACTTCCAGAAGCTCCAAGCGCTCCACCGTGCCCGCCTCGACAAGGCGAAATCCAAGATGGCGGCGGTGGACAAAGCGGAGGCAGATTTTGAGGAGCGCGTCACTCAGACGTAGGCCTGGTTCCGTGAGGCTCAGGAAGAACTGAAGGCTGCCCTGGGCGAGCTGGCTGAGCGCAAACGGGAGCTCATCCTGAAGCAGGTTGACGTCGAGAAGGCCCAAGAGGTGGTGAAGGAGTAGGCCGCCGAGGACGAGGCTGCTCGACAACAGCACCAGGCTTTGCTGAACTCCTAGGAGGAGGACCTTGCCACCCGTGAAGAGGCGCTCGCCACCACACTCCGTGGCAAGGATAAGGAGGTCGGGAAGCTCGCCGCGTAGCGGACCCAGGAGCTGGAGCAGAGGGACAAGGACGCGCTCGATGCTTTGGCTCAGGTTCACGCCGGCGAAGTGGAGAAGCTGGAGTTGGAGCGGGATGGGCTGAAGAAAGTGGTCTTGGAGCTGACGGAGAAGAGGGACATGGCCAAATGCGCTTTGGCGGATGCCCAGGCCGCAGTATCTGACAAGGTCAAGATGCTCTCTGAGGCCAACGACTCCATCAATGACCTAAAGCTGAAACTGGACGGCTTGGAGGGGAAGCTTTCAGAGGCCAGGGCCCGTGAGGAGACCCTGAACAAGGCCCTGGAGGACAAGAAGCAGCTGCGGAACAATGACGCCGCCAACCATGAGGATTACGTGAAGAGCGTAAACCTCTCGATCAGCCGCCTCGTCGACGTTGCAGAGAGGCTCACCACGCTGCTGGCCGCCATGGGCATGCCGAATTTCAGATATTCCCCAGAGGCGAACGTGAGCCCCAACGCCAGGCTGACCCTATTCTTCAAGGGCGTCCTTGAGGCCCTGGAGCAGCTCCATTCCAACCGAGCGACCTATCAGGCCAATGAGGCCCGGAAGCTCTATCGGGGCCCCCTGACCAGGGTTCTCACCAAGGTGGCATTCTGGAACCCCAGCGTCGACTTCGCCAACGCGCTGGAGAGCTTGCCGGAGGGCGTGGACCTCACGGTGCCCGAGGAACGTATCGAGCCCATCATCAGCCGCGTCGACAAAGTCAAGAGGGTGGAGGGCCAACGCCGGGACTAGGCACCCCGTTTCTTATCGCCGCTGCGAGTTCATGACCAAGACGATTTTATCTTAAGTTAGAACCACAACAACAATTGATGTAATATAACTCTGCGGTACTTTGAAATGATGCATGCTATTTTCCTGTCTGGTTATTCTTTTTATGTCCACACCCTACGCTTATTTGGATAGGTTTGCTGGTGCGTAAACCCAAGCCGCGGCACTTTAAGGACGGTCCTTAGCGGCCTGCCGGGTGCGCTTGCTGCCGGGCAAACCACCTTGCCATTCTCGGCGCAGCCGCTTGAACTGTTGAGCGGACTCGAAACAGAGCAAGGGCATCGCCAATAGCGGAAGGGCTCCCTTGCGTGTAGGTTTTCCACACAAGGAACAAAACCTTTCGAGGAGAATAGCTCTATAAAAAGGAAATTGCTCAAGGTTCTTGCATGACTTAGCTTTTTTTTGTCGACGCGCGAGCGTTCACTGCATCTTCAGACGATGCCGCTCGCTCGACCGGCCTTCCTCTTTGGACTCATGGCGATGAAGAAAATGCTATACTAATTGCTAGACCGGATTTTCACCACCCCATCCCCTACCTGGCGCGCCAAAGATGTCGCGGAAATGACACCTATGGGATCACAAGGATCCCTTCTATGGTTGGCGGGCGCGAGGTTGTGCAAACAGCAGGTCTCGTGATCAGTACAAAGCAATTTTACCCAGGTTCGGGCCGCGAGGATGCGTAATACCCTAGTCCTACTTTGGTGTATATTTGAGTGTTCTTGAGTTCTTGAACTAGCTGCGGTGCATGCCTAGACAAAAAGTCCGAATCCTTCCTCAGTACGCCTCGGGCCTCCTTTTATAGGTCAAAGGGGTTGCCACAGTGGCACACAGGAGGTGGAAAGTATGTACAGTGTACAATGTTATCGCCTGACATCACATGACAAAATGCATTTAATGCACTACTTAGGTGTCCTCTTGCTTTATCGAGGATGGCAACGAAGCCCGTCCCGTCCGTCGCCACTTCACCTTGCTTTGACACGCGTCCAGGCCAACGAGGCATGTAGTCCCATGTAGACTGGCAGGCGGCTGAGCTGGTGCGGTGGCAGTGTCTTCACGAAGATCTGCATGCGACCACGCCGGTGCTTGACTAGTTGGTCTAAAAGCCATGCACTGCCACGTGGGTACTTGCTTAGCTGGTGGGTCGGCGACGGGGCGGCAAAGCCTTGCCGCGGTCTTTCTGATATTCCCGGCAAGGGTCTTGCCGGGGCCTTGCGAGCGCCCTCGGCAAGAGTCTTGCCGGGGCTTCATGAATGTCTTCGGCAGGAGCCTTGCCGGGGCCTCGTGGGCGTCCTTGGCAAAGGGGCCTTGCCAGTGTCTTGTCTTCTGGTTCCTATCTAGGCTTCGAAGGCCTTTTGTCTTCACAAAGATCTGCATGCCACCAAGCAGGTTCCTCCCGAGCCTTGGTCCCAACATTGTCGATGGTGTCGGAACTCTCAGGCTCAAGGCTGGTGGCCGTGCTGGTGTTGGGTAAGTTGCCCCGGCAAGGCTATTGCCGGGGCTGCGTAGGCCGCCCCGGCAAGGCTCTTGCCGGGGGAAGCCCATCTTGTCGCTTTGTCCTTTGTGCCCCTGGTTTGAGCGCTGCTCTGGTAGTCTTATATCTTTGCTTCCTTCCTCTGCCCTGCTAAGCATGGCCATAGGTGCGGCTCTGACTGCCCGTGCACAAGTAAAGGGGTACAAAGAGGCCCCCTGCTTTTGTACACCGACAGTGAAGAAGTCCAAAGCTGGACCCAAGCCTGAAACTGAGTGCTTCTACTGTAAAGGGAATGGTCACTGGAAGCGGAGCTGCCCCATATACTTGGCGGATAAGAAGGATGGCAAAGTGAACAAAGGTATATTTGATATACATGCATGTTATTGATGTGTACTTTACTAGTGTTTGTAGCAATCCCAGGGTATTTGATACCGGTTCTGTTGCTAAGATTAGAAACTCCAAACGGGAATTGCAGAATGAACATAGACTAGTTAAGAACGAGGTGACGATGTGTGTTGGAGGTAATTCCAAGGTTGATACGATCACCATCGCACACTCCCTCTACTTTCGGGATTAGTGTTGAACCTAAATAAATGTTATTTGGTGTTTTCTTTGAGAATGAATATGAGTAGATCATGTTTATTGCAGTATGGTTATTCATTTAAGTCAGAGAATAATTGTTGTTCTGCTTACATCAATAAAACCTTCTATGATCATACACCCAATGTAAATGGTTTATCGAATCTCGATTGTAGTGATACACATATTCATAATATTGATGCCAAAAGATGCAAAGTTCATAATGATAGTGCAACATATTTGTGGCACTGCCGTTTAGGTCATATTCATGTAAAGCGCATGAAGAAACTCCATGCAGATGGACTTTTGGAATCACTTGATTATGAATCATTTGATACTTGCGAACCATGCCTCATGGGCAAGATGACTAAAACTCCATTCTCCGGAACAATGGAGCAAGCTAATGACTTATTGGAAATAATACATACCGATGTATGCAGTCCGATGAGTGTTGAAGCTCGCGGCGGGTATCGTTATTTTCTGACTTTCACAGGTGATTTGAGCAGATATGGGTATATCTACTTGATGAAACACAAGTCTGAAACATTTGAAAAGTTCAAAGAATTTCAGAGTGAAGTGGAGAATCATCGTAACATGAAAATAAAGTTTCTACAATCTGATCGCACAGGCGAATATTTGAGTTACGAGTTTGGCCTTCATTTAATACAATGTGGAATAGTTTCACAACTCACGCCACCTGGAACACCACAGCATAATGGTGTGTCCGAACGTTGTAACCGTACTTTATTAGATATGGTGTGATCTATGATGTCTCTTACCGATTTACCACTATCGTTTTGGGGTTATGCATTAGAGACAGCTGCATTCACCTTAAATAGGGCACCGTCTAAATTCGTTGGGACGGCGCCGTATGAACTGTGGTTTGGCAAGAAACTTTAGTTGTCGTTTCTTAAAGTTTGGGGTTGCGACACTTATGTCAAAAGGCTTCACCCTAATAAGCTCGAACCCAGATCGGAGATGTGTATCTTCATAGGATACCCTAAGGAAACAATTGGGTACACCTTCTACCACAGATCCGAAGGCAAGATCTTTGTTTCCGAGAATGGAACCTTTCTGGAGAAGGAGTTTCTCTTGAAAGAAGTGAGTGGGAGGAAAGTAGAACTTGATGAGATAATTGTACCTTCTCTCGAATTGGAAAGTAGCACATTAGTGAAATCCGTTCCGTGATGCCTACACCAACTAGAGAGGAAGCTAATGATGATGATCATGAAACTTCGGATCAAGTTTGTACTAGACCTCGTAGGTCGAATAGAGCATGTTCCACACCAGAGTGGTATGGTAATCCTATCCTAGAAGTCATGTTATTAGACCATGGCGAACCTACAAACTAAGAAGAAGCTATGATGAGCCCAAATTCCGACAGATGGCTTGAGGCCATGAAATCTGAGATAGGATCCATGTATGAGAACAAAGTGTGGACTTTGGTGGACTTGCCCAATGATCGGCAAGCCATTGAGAATAAATGGATCTTCAAGAGGAAGACAGACACTGATAGTAGTGTTACTATCTACAAAGCTCGACTTGTCGCAAAAGGTTTTCGACAAGTTCAAGGTGTTGACTATGATGTGATTTTCACACTCGTAGGGATGCTTAAGTCTGTCCGAATCATGTTAGCAATTGCCGCATTTTATGAAATCTGGCAAATGGATGTCAAAACTACATTCCTTAATGGATTTCTTAAAGAAGAGTTGTATATGATGTAACCAAAAGGTTTTGTCGATCCTAAAGGTGTTAACAAAGTGTGCAAACTCTAGCAATCCATCTATGGACTGGTGCAAGCATCTCGGAGTTGGAATATACGCTTTGATAAGGTGATCAAAGCATATGGTTTTATACAGACTTTCGGAGAAGCATGTATTTACAAGAAAGTGAGTGGGAGCTCTGTAGCATTTCTGATATTATATGTGGATGACATATTGTTGATGAATTTCTGGATAGCATAAAATTATATTTGAATAAGAATTTTTCAATAAAAGACCTCGGTGAAGCTGCTTACATATTGAGCATCAAGGTCTATAGGGATAGATCGAGATGCCTAATAGGACTTCTAGAATGAACATACCTTGATAAAGTTTTGAAGAAGTTCAAAATGGATCAGTCAAAGAAAGGGTTCTTGCCCGTGTTACAAGGTGTGCAGTTGAGTAAGACTCAAAGCCCGACCACGGCAGAAGATAGAAAGAGAATGAAAGTCATTCCCTATGCCTCAGCCATAGGTTCTATAAAGTATGCTATGCTGTGTACCAGACTTGTTGTGTGCCTTGCCATGAGTTTGGCAAGGGGATACAATAGTGATCCAAGAGTAGATCACTAGACAGCGGGCAAAATTATCCTTAGAGGACTAAGGAAATGTTTCTTGGTTATGGAGGTGATAAAGAGTTTGTCGTAAAGAGTTATGTCGATGCAAGCTTTGACACCTATTCAGATGACTCTGAGTCTCAATCTGGATACGTATTGAAAGTGGGAGCAATTATCTAGAGTAGCTCTATGCAGAGCATTGTAGACATAGAAATTTGCAAAATACATACGGATCTGAATGTGGCAGACCCATTGACTAAACTTCTCTCACAAGCAAAACATGATTACACCTTAATACTCTTTGGGTGTTCATCACATGGCGATGTGAACTAGATTATTGACTCTAGTAAACCCTTTGGGTGTTGGTCACATGGTGATGTGAACTATGGGTGTTAATCACATGACGATGTGAACTATTGGTGTTAAATCACATGGTGATGTGAACTAGATTATTGACTCTAGTGCAAGTGGGAGACTGAAGGAAATATGTCCTAGAGACAATAATAAATTTGTTATTTTATATTTCCTTATTCATGATAAATGTTTATTATCCATGCTATAATTGTATTGATCGGAAACCTAAATACATGTGTGAACACATAGACAAACACTATGTCCCTACTGACCCTCTACTTGACTAGCTCGTTGATCAAAGATGGTTAAGGTTTCCTAACCATGAACATGAGTTGTCATTTGATAATAGGATCACATCATTAGGAGAATGATGTGATGGACAAGGCCCATCCGTTAGCTTAGCATATTGATCGTTCAGTTTTATTGCTATTGCTTTCTTCATGTCAAATACATATTCCTTCGACTATGAGATTATGCAACTCCCGGATACTGGAGGAATACCTTGTGTGCTATCAAACATCACAACGTAACTGGGTGATTATAAAGATGCTTACAGGTATCTCCGAAGGTGTTTGTTGGGTTGGCATAGCTTGAGATTAGGATTTGTCACTCCGAGTATCGGAGAGGTATCTCTGGGCCCTCTCGGTAATGCACAACAGAAGAAGCATTGCAAGCAAAGTGACTAATGAGTTGGTTACAAGATGATGTATTACGGAAGGAGTAAATAGACTTGCCGGTAACAAGATTGAACTAGGTATGTGGATACCGACGATCGAATCTCGGGCAAGTAACATACCGATGACAAAGGGAATAACATATGTTGTCATAACGGTTCGACCGATAAAGATCTTCGTAGAATATGTAGGAGCCAATATGAGCATCCATGTTCCGCTATTTGTTATTGACCGGAGAGGTGCATCGGTCATGTCTACATACTTCTCGAACCCGTAGGGTCCGCACGCTTAACATTCGATGACAATATAATATTATATGAGTTATGTGATTTGGTGACCGAATGTTGTTCGGAGTCCCAGATGAGATCACGGACATGACGAGGAGTCTTGATATGCTCGAGAGGTAAAGATTGATATATAGGACGATGGTATTCGGACACCGGAAGTGTTCCGGAGGGTATCGGGTACTTATCGGGTCACTGGAAGGTGTTTCGGGTACCCCCGGCAACCCTATGGGTCATATGGGCCTTGTGAAGGAATACACCAGCCCACAAGGGGCTGGTGTGCCCCATAAGGCTATATGAGGAGGAGAAGGAAAGGGGGAAAGGGAAAGGAAAGTGTGGATTAGGATTCCCACTTCCTTCCCTCACCCCCTCTTTCCTTCCCCTTCATGCATACATGGAAAGGGGGGGCCCTATGGGGTGACGGCCAACCCTAGGGCGCCCCCTCGCTGCCTCTCCTCCCCTCCCACCTATATATATGTGGGAGGGGGCGCCTAGAACACACAACATCAATTGTAAGCTGTCTGCGGCGCCCCCTCCACAGTTTACACCCCCGGTCATATTCTCGCGGTGCTTAGGCGAAGCCCTGCACGGATCAATTCACCATCAGCGTCACCACGCCGTCGTGTTGACGGAACTCATCTACTTCCTCTACACCTTGCCAGATCAAGAAAGCGAGGGATGTCATCGTGCTGAACGTGTGCAGAATTCGGAGGTGCCGTACGTTTGGTGCTTGATCGGTCAGAGCTAGAGGAAGTTCGACTACATCAACTGCGTTGTCAAACGCTTCCTCTTTCGGTCTAAGAGGTTACATATACACACTCTCCCCCTCGTTGCTATGCATATCCTAGATAGATCTTGCGTGAGCGTAGGAATTTTTTTGAAAGTGCATGCAACATTTCCCAACACCTAGATCCAGGAAGGTGGCTGTCAGGGGCCCTACGGTCGATGGCGCCGAGGAGGAGGCAGAGCGGTTTTGTAGTTGGGTTGACTGACGGCCAGAGCAGGTCGGCCACGGAGATGGCTGTCTGCGGCATCATTCTCAGGCAGAGAAGGGAAGGGGAGCGCGAGATGAAGAGGGGGTGGAGAGGTAGTCAGCGTGCCCATAGAGTAGCGCCACCGGGAGCAGATCTGGCGATCGGCGGTAAGAGGGCAACTCCCCCTCCAGTCATCTTCCTTCTCCCGTTATGCATCTGTTGTTTGTTTGCTATTTTTCGGGCAGATTTTTAACTGGAAGACACAAAGGAGGTGGAGTTCCACTAAAATTCACATCTACAAATATTTGTGCTCAGTAGTCCTATCCCTAACTTCATGATGATGCTTCTGTTAATTTCATGAAGTAACACAAATATTGTCTCCTCCAGTCGGTCCGGGTCGCGTGGGTGCTGGGGTCGACGCAGTGCGCTGGAGGCGGCACTTGTGCCCTCGACTCATTAGATCCAACCTCGCTCCCGCGCCCGCGCGCTGATGGATTAGCCGCTGATGGGATGCCTGTTTTCGCCGAGCACTAGCGCTGCGCCACGGTTCTCAGCCTCTGCAACTGCGCTGTGATGGCGAGTCCATCGTCCATTTATTCCTCTCTAACTCGCACACATTCAATTTCTTTGTCATTTTCCATGTGTGTTTCTCCATCGGCGTACATGTGTATTCTTAATCAATGAAAAAAGTAGCGTGCTATTCAAAATAGCACCGACCCTCAGAATATGCTATTAGCGAGAGATTCTACACTGAGCAATGTAGCGAGACAATTCTCTACACGCTATAGCGTGCTATTAACGGCGCTACAGCGTGTTATTTTTTCAGTGTTCTTAATAGGAGTACCAAATTTTGGTTGAGTTAACAACAGGCCTTTTGTGTGTGTATCCAGCCTTAGATCTTTTGCATCATGTTCCTGATATTGTGTTGTATACTTGTATCAAGTGATTAGTTTCATAATAGGTGTTTCTTTTTTTTAACACAATAAGGGCCCCGAAGGACCCAGACTTATATTAGGCTAGCAAGATGCTTGTGCGTTGCACGGAACATCAAGATGCATTTGTATGAGTAGTTTATCTTGTGAGAGAAAAGGATGAACGAGGGAAGGCCTTATTTGCAAATGTGGAGAGGGGTGTGGCTATCTTTTTGCAAAATTGCCATAGTTTCCTTCCTATCCGTCAGATATAATTCGGACGGCCTATATTGCAGGATGGCAGGCACACCATCATCACTGACTCTGTTTTTTATAAGAGTAGATAAGCATGCAACATCTTACATGAAGGCCCAACAGAAAGACAAAATTACAACCCAAGCCCGACATTTTTGCAGATAGGACCCTAGACAACAAAACTGAAAAGCATTCAAGTCCTCTTCTTCGTCTTTGATCCTGGCCCGATCCCAGCACCGTCGGGGACGAGACCACTTGGGGTGGAGGAATGGCTACAACACCGCTGGTCCGGAGGTAAACAATTGAAGTACTAGGCGAAGAACCTGCTAAACTGCCTCCCAAATGGCTCGGCGGTCCGAAGGAAATACAGGAGCCGAGCGGAGTCACTGGAACTCCGAGAGGTCGCCTTTCGACCAGAAGATGCAGCGGCGCAGGGGCGAGAACCTCTTGGTGCTCTCTGCACCAAGATCCCCAACCATTTGCTGCAAAACTTGGGCTCCATTGACACGCAAAGAGGATAGAGTAGCTAAATCCTTTTCCTCCCTCTTATTCCTGTCCACCACCATGGTAGCTCGAGAAGTAGTGGGGAAGAAGGAGCTTGAGCTCTAGATGTGGGACTCCCGTGAGCTTATTTGGGGGAGGAACACCGACAAAACCCCCTCTGCCTCTAGCTCTGACCACCGGAGCACAGCTAAGAGGAGCTTCACCGCCGCAAGCCCCTGGTTGCAGCTCGCCTACACCAGCCGCATACCTCCCGACGGCATAACACGAAAACTAAAGACAGCCTTACATCTACTCTATATAGCAACCCAAGCTCTTTTCCCGGCCCTACTCCGGTCGATAGCGCCGTCGGAGAAGAGTGGGGCCCGAGCCGGGCCAGTGCAAGAGGTGACTCTCAAGGGGAGAAGGAGGGAGGAGGAGAGGAGAAGGATGGAGCATAATAGGTGTTTCTGAAGTTGTACATGTTGAAGGTTATCTTTAGTTGTGTTAAAAAAAGAAGGTTATCTTCAGTTTTCCAGTAAGAAGCAAACCTGCTTCTGTAGGTTCTGCATTTTAGTGCCAGCAAACAAGAGACATCTTGTGTGCTTGTGATGCAAATCAATGCATCGCCACCTCGAGCACACACGGTTTTGCATCACAAAAGAAACAATGCCTTAGAATTTGATTGTCTTCATCGGTTCGATTCAGTTATAGATCCAATCATTTACATGTGTGATTAGGTGTTGCTTTTGTCCCTTGACATGAGAATAATATAGGGCATGGCAGGTTATATCATTAATACATGATGTATGTTAACTAAAAGAAAAATTCCAGATTTGCAAAGAGGTTATGAGTTGAGAGATTAGTGCTTATAAAATACTTGCTTTCCTAATTATAAGTTCCTTTGTGTTTTTGGTTGGCTTATAAGGTGATACGTTAAGCTAACCAGTTTGCTGAGAAATAATGCATGTATCCAGATTATATATATGTTCATGATAGATTGGCCAATAGAGAAACTCCAACGCGTCGACCCATTTCGTCTGCGCGCGTCCGTTTGGGTCGGTGCAGACAGAAAAGTCGGCCCAATGCGCCGACCCAAATGAACGCATGTATGCTTTTCGTCGACCTGCCGACCCACTCCCGGCCCAATTCCGAGCCTCATTTGCATCGGCACGGACACGAGGCAGGTGTGTGCCAACTACTCCCCCTGGCCTGCTAGTCGGTGGCAAAACGTCCACCATTTCCCTCCGTTTTCCAAAACCCTCCCGCACTCCCAGCCGCTTGCCAAGGACGATGCCCTTGATGCCGCCGCAGGACTCGCCTCCCTCTCCTTGTCCGACATCACCTCTGCCCCCTCTGGCAATGGGAAGCCCCGTGCCCCATGCAAGAACGCCGCGCCGCCCAAGACAAATAAGCAGTTGACGCCCGAGGAGCGGGCCGAGAAGTCAGCCAAGAGGAAGGGCCGGAGGCACGCGACGGACACAAGGGGCAAGGCAGCAGTCGTCATCGCCCTCATCACCGTTGCACAACAGGGGGAAACCAACGCCCGAGTGGCGGTGGCAATGAGGGAGGCCCTGATCTACCTACGGTTAAACCCTAGCCACCATGGCCTCGTCAGCGCAGCAGCCAGCACTGGCTCGTCCGCGTTCTGTCAGATGGCACTGCCAGAGTCACCACCCGCGTCTGCGATGCACCTGATTCCCGGCTTCCACGTCTATCTGAAAGCCTCCTGACTCCTCGGGGAATGCTCGTCGGAGGTGAGCGTTGTGGCGCCTTCCACGCCCGCGCCCGTCCACATCAACCTTAATGCCACGATGGTGGCTCCCGGATGTGGGGTTCCGGCAAACCCTTAAGGTTCGAACACTGGGGTGCGCGCGAAGTCTTTCCCTCCTACCGATCTACGCCCTAGCTCGCTAAGATCTCGCGGACGAACTCACAACACAGAAAGACACGAGGTTTATACTGGTTTGGGCCACCGTTGTGGTGTAATACCCTACTCCAGTGTGGTGGTGGTGGATTGCCTCTTGGGCTGATGATGAAAAGTACAGAGGGAAGAACAGCCTCCTGAGGTTGAGGTGTTCTTATGGCTAGGGTAGGCTCTCGATCAGATTGGATCAAGCTAAGATGAGATGCCCCAAATATTGAGCGGGAAGGGAGCCCACAACGGCGGGGAAAATTTGAAGGGGGACAGCTAGTACAAGCTATGCTGACAAAAGTGGTCTTCGCCTGCGAAAAGCTCTGGTGGTGACGCCGTCTTAGGCTCCACGATGACCTCCGTATTGCCGTCCTCCTGGTCTTGGTCTCGTTGCACCGATATGGCAACCTTTGCCTGATGCCTCGATACTCCTCGCATGCGCCTGCTTCCTTAGCACCAAAGAGGAAACAAGGATGCTGCGCGCGCTGGCGCCCGCCTGGTGTTGATCGTCATGGCTCACGTCACGAGAGCCTTGTGAGGTTTGCCCCGCCTTGATATCTCCGCTCCTCGTGAGCCTGCCTGACTAGGCCACTCCTGAGGAGATCTTGCGTCGTCCGCCTCGCGAGGCTTGGCCCCTCGCGAGGGTCTTGAATGCCTTGTTGATGAAGATGGGCCGTACAGCCTGCTGGCCTAGCCACGCCGTGGGCCGCAGGCAGGCAAGTCTGGGGACCCCCGTTCCCAGAACGCCGATAGTAGCCCCCGGGCCCAAGGTGCCCTCGGGCTTGGCTTCGCGGCGAAGCCAAGGGTCAAGTTCGGAGCGCAACGGGCCCCAAAAGCATGAGGCCTCGATTGACGCATGGCGGTTGATTGGACGTGGGCGTCTCCGCTTCCCCATGCTGCCTCGGCAACTGCTCGACTTCACAAGTCCCTGCGACATGCAAGGAAAACCATCATTACCTGCGATCGTGGGAGGCGCCGGTTGGCCTTCTCTATCTATAAATGGGGTGGGGCGGAGCCCCCGTCGCCCATCTCTTCCTTTCCCGCTTGCATCTTCCTCCTCGTTCCATTGCTTGCCGTGCCACCAATGGCACCACGAAGGAAGTTCTCTGCCACCGAGAAGGGAAAGGCCCCTCGCGAGGGACCCGGCTCCCCGGCGCCCAAGCGCGGACGCGGCCGTCCGCGCAAGCACGCCGCGACCCCCGCCATGGCCCACGGTCGTAGCGGCGCCGCGGTATGCGGAGGGGGTCGTTCCGGCCATGGCGGTCTAGTTGACGAGGGGAGGCGTGCTATGGTCGCGCGGCCCCCACATCCGGGCTTCCACACGGCGGAGGTGTCACCGGAGTTTGTCGTCTGGTCAGAGAACCCGGCCGGCAACTGGCTCCGACTTCCGCGCTTCTTTGCCGGCGAACAGCCAGCCTCTGGTCTAGGCAGACTCTGGTTGCAGGCGGATGGTTGCTGCAGCAAGGCCTCTTGGGTTGCGGTCGAGACTTCTGCCGCGGGCAACATAGCCCTGGCACGCGGCTGGCAGACGTTCGCCCGCGCGCGTGGCCTGGGCAGGCGGTGCACCCTCCACTTCAAGTACAATGGTGGATCGACCCTCTATGTGAGGGTATTTGGGGAAGATGGTCGCCGCGCCGGGTGCTGCCCCGAGACGAATGACGGTGAGGAGGTGCTCGGCCTTGGTGACGGTCGTGACGAGGATGAGGGCGAGCCTGCCCTCGGTGGCGACCGTGTCTCCTCCAGCTGTGGCGGCTCTTCCTCCGGCGACAGCTCCAGCAGTGGCGGCTACGACCAGCCACCGCGCCCGCTTTGAAGGCGGCACTGGGTCATCTCGTCGCCGCGCCTCCATGAAGCGCGAGGAAGGATCCGGCTAGGCTTGGGGTGCCGCTAAGGGCCTGCCTCCGCGGATCGCTGCAACACTACTTTTGTTTTACTCCTCTTCCTGCATCAAGAATGAAACCAGTATGGGCCCAGGGGGGCGTGTACCGAACTATGGTTCCTCGGTTATTGCACTATGCATGTTGTTCCCGTGCCGTGTCGTTATTTTACGCAAAGATAACTTAACCTGGTATATTCAGGACGCCCCCTTCCTCATGAGGTGTTTGTTTCCTCGCGTCCATCTTGCCTTGGTGTCCTACATTTGCTCAGGGACTGCGAAAATTCGTTAGGAAGTGCGTTAAAAGATTTGCCGTTCACCCAGGCCCTGACCTGGCGCTTTGTATCGCGGTACCCGAGGGGCACGGACTAGGAGAGGTGCGCCAGCTTTTGGGCTCGAACGAGGGTGGCTCGCGAGAAGGCAGAGAGGAGAAAAATGCTCGCGAGGGCTCCTGCCTAGCCCCGTTGTGAGGTATGCGAGAGAGAGAATATGAGCAAACAAGAGTCGGAAAATGTGGTAAGAGGCGAGGGAATCAAATCAGCAAGGAACACCGAAAGCAGACTTCGATTAAGGAAACGTGAGACAACTACGGAAAGCAAATGAAAAGCCGCGTCCGGCACCAAATCTAGTCTTCAAGTCTTCTCACCAGCGTGGAGCTAAGTGCTACCACTAGGCGTGGGCGGGAGCCCCAGGGCCTGAGGCCGGCGCTCCTGAGACTCCGGGGCGTGTACAGCCCCAACTCATTATTACATGAGAGTGTCACGGGCGACGATTCTTCACAGGCACCAGGCCTTCTTCACAGGCTCTGGGCCTTTGTTCACAGGCTCTGGGCCTTGCTTCATGGGTAGAACTTCCGGAGGTGCTGGATGTTGCAGGCGTTTTGGATAGGTATCCCGTCTTGTGTCTCCAGGCGCACGGCGCCAGGCCTGGAGATGTGGACAACCTTGAATGGGCCCTCCCACATGGGTGAAAGCTTATGCAGCCCTTCCCTAGAGAGGACCCGCCTCAGGACTAGGTCACCCGTCTCGAGCGTCCTGGAGCGAATGTTGCGGCAGTGGTATCGCCGCAGCGCTTGCTGGTACCTTGCCACCCTCAGTGGAGCTTCGCGACGACGTTCCTCCCCCAGCACGAGATCCATCCCCCGCGTGGCGTCCTACTACGTTTCGTTGAATGCCAGGACCCGTGCGGAGTGATGCTTGACCTCGTGAGAAAGGACTGCTTCAGCTCCGTAGACGAGGAAGAATGGAATCTCGCCCGTTGGCTTGGTAGCGGTGGTGCGGATGGCCCACAGCACGGACTGGAGCTCGTCGTGCCAGCCCCTGCTGCAGGCCTCCAGCTTCTTCTTGAAGGTCCTGGTCTTGAGGCCCCTCAGCACCTCCGCATTGGCACGTTCAGCCTGACCAATGCTCCTGGCGTGGGCCACCGAAGCGTAGCAGATCTGCGTTCCAAGGTTTGCACAGTAGATTTTGAAGAGGTTACTAGTAAACTGCGAGCCGTTATGTATGATGATGCGGT
The DNA here is from genome assembly GCF_018294505.1 of Triticum aestivum. Classification (NCBI taxonomy): domain Eukaryota; kingdom Viridiplantae; phylum Streptophyta; class Magnoliopsida; order Poales; family Poaceae; genus Triticum; species Triticum aestivum. The sequence continues at coordinate 87,637,509 of NC_057805.1, forward strand.
TGGGGACCCCGAAGCGGCTCACGAGGCCCTTGATGAACTTGACAGCAGAGCCGACCGGGATGGTACGGACGGCTTCCACTTCCGCCCACTTGGTGAACTTGTCGATGGCGACGTAGAGATAGCGGTAGCCCCCTGGCGCCCGAGGGAACGGGCCTAAGATGTCCAGCCCCCAGACCGCGAACGGCCATGTGAGCGGGATGGTTTGGAGGCCCTGAGCTGGCTGATGGATTTGCTTGGCGTGGAATTGGCAAGGTTCGCAGGACTTCACCAGTTCGGCTGCGTCGTTGAGTGCTGTTGGCCAGTAGAATCCACTACGAAACACCTTGCCGACAAGGGTTCGTGACGACGAGTGGTGTCCGCAATCCCCGCCGTGTATGTCAATCAGCAACTCCCTTCCTTGATCACTGGAGATGCAGCGCATTGTGACATCGTTCGGTCGTTTCCTGTACAACTCGCCGTCTTGGATACAGACCGCTGTGGCTTGCCGGGCCATGCGCTCCGCGTCCTCTTCCTTCTCCTGCAGCGTCCCGTGCGTCAGGTACTCCTTGAATTCCTTGGTCCAGCATTCCTCTTGGGGCTCAAGCGCCAAGAGCAGCCAAGCTCCTGAGGTCGGGCCACAGGCCGGGGCTCCCATGGCAGGAGGCTGTGGGAGCTCCTCCCGAGGCTGAGTCGTGCTTGAAAGGGGTGGTGTAGCTGATGGCTTGAAGAGCCGCTCCTCAAAGACACCGGGCTCTTGTGGTTGCTGCTTGGACACTCTCCTGGCGATGTCGTCGGCTTCCTTGTTGGTGCCCCAGGGCACGTGCTGCAGCTCCAGGCCCGAGAACTGTTTTTCCATCTTGCGCACCTCCGCGAGGTAGGCCTCCATATGCTCGTCCTTCGGCTCGTACACCTTGTTGGAGAAGTTGACGAGGAGTTGTGAGTCGCCTCTGACGGTAAGGCGCTTCACCCCTAGAGCTGCCGCAGCCTTCAGGCCAGCTATGAGGCCTTCGTATTCTGCGATATTGTTGGAGACCTTCTCGCCGTGCTGAAAGCAGAGTTGCACGGCGTAGTAGAACTTGTCCTGGGTGGGCGAGATGAGCACTGCTCCAGCCCCCGCGCCTTGGTGCGCAAAGGCACCATCGAAATACATGACCCAACCGTCTGGAGCCTCGCTCCCTGGGGAGGTGGACTAGTCTTCGCCTTCCTCAATTGTCGGGGCATCCGTCCATTCTGCCACAAAGTCAGCAAGCGCGGCCCCCTTGATGACCCTGGTAGTGTTGAACTCCAACTGGAATGCTTGCAGCTCGATGTTCCACTCAGCGACCCTTCCAGCTGAGTTAGGGATCCTAAGTACCCGCCCCAATGGGTAGGCTGAGACGACCTTGATGGGGTGCCCCTGTAAGTAGTGTCGCAGCTTGCGTGAGGCCACCAAGGGTGCTAGCAGGAGCTTCTGAGGCATGGGGTAGCGTGCCCTCGCGTCTCGCAACATGGTGCTAACGAAGTACACAGGGTGTTTGACGAGGGCTGGCATACTGTCGGGGCTCAGGTCCTGCGGAGATTGGGGCATCTCCTGAGGTGGAGGGGTTCCTGAGACTTGACTGTCCTCAGGAGCTTTTGCGACGTTGTCCTGCCGAGCTTGGTCTTCCACCGCTGATGTCTTTGCTGTGCCTTCCTGACTCTGCACCGCTTCAGCTCCGGCTTAGCGTAGCGCGCCCTTGGCTTGGCGCTCCTCCCGAACCGCCACCAGCGCCGCGCTGGCGGAGTACGGGGTGGCGGCAAGGTAGAGTACCAGGGGCTCAAGAGGCCGTGGTGCCACCATCACCGGAGGGCTGGTGAGGTATTTCTTGAGGTCTTGGAAGGCCTGGTCGGTCTCCGGGGTCCATTCGAACGGGCCCTTCTTCTTCATGAGCTTTAAGAAGGGCAAGGCGCGCTCTCCCAGTTTGGAGATGAAACGCCCTAATGCGGTCACCCGCCCTGCTAGCTTCTGCATCTCTTTGAGGGTCTGTGGTGGGCTCATGTCCTCGATGGCCTTGATCTTCTCCGGGTTCGCCTCGATCCCTCTGTGGGATACGAGGAATCCCAGCAGCTTGCCGGAGGCGAACACGCACTTCTCCGGGTTAAGCCTCAAGTTCACCTGGCGCAGGCTCTCGAAGGTCTCCTCCAAGTCTTGAATTAATGTCCTCGCCTCGTGAGACTTTACCACTATGTCATCGACGTAGGCCTCTGTGTTTCTCCCGAGCTGCCGCCCCAGGGTGATGTGCATCAACCGCTGAAAGGTCGCGCCCGCGTTGCGCAGCCCGAAGGGCATGCAGGTGTAGCAGTACACCCCACATGGTGTCAGGAAAGCTGTCTTCTCCACATCTTCCACCGCCATCTTGATCTGATGATACCTTGAGAATGCATCCAGGAAGCACAGCAGGTCGCACTCGGTGGTGGAGTTGACAATCTGGTCAATGCGCGGGAGTGGGAACGGATATTGGGGGCAGGCTTTGTTAAGGTTGGTGAAGTCGACGCACATCCATTCCTTCCCGCCTTTCTTTGGCACTACGACGGCGTTTGCCAGCCATTCGGGATATTGAACTTCTCGAATGGCGCCTGCCACCTCCAGCTTGCGTGTCTCTTGGACGATGAAGGCCTGCTTCTAAGTGGACTGCCATCTTGCTCGCTGCTTCACGGGGCGTATGTTGGGGCATACCCTTAGATGATGCTGGATCACCTCCCTCGGGACCCCTACCAGCTGATTGGGCTCCCACGCGAATATCTCCTTGTTCGCGCACAAGAACCTCACCAAGGCTCCTTGACCCGGGTCGAGGCCGGCGCCTATGTTAAAGGTGGCTCCCGAAGGCTCATCCTCGTTGACCGGCACCTGCTTGGTTTCTACCTTGTCTTGGGTGAACAACTGTTTCTTCTTGGTAGGCGCGGCCTCTCTGGCCTCGGGGGTACTTGCGTCTGTGGGTTGTGCCGCTGCCGCGGCCTTGAAGGCGAGCCTGAGTGCCGTCACGGCCTCCTTAGTGTCCCCCTTGATGGTGAGGATGCCCTTGCTCCCTGACATCTTCATGAGGTTGTAGGCCGGGTGAGTCACCACCATGAACTGAGCGAGAGCTGGGTACCCGAGGATGGCGTTGTACGGGAGACCGATGTGGGCGATGTCGAAGTCCACCAGCTCGGTGCGGTAGTTGTTGCGTGTGCCGAAGGTGATAGTAAGGCGGATCTGCCCCAGAGAGTGGGCAGCTCCACCACCCACTCCCGGGAAGGGCTTGTTGAGGCAGAGCTGCTCGAGCGGCACGTGAAGGAGGCTGAAGGCTTCTACGGAGAGCAAGTTGAGGCCGGCACCGCCGTCGATGAGGGTCTTGGTAACGGCCACGTTGCAGATGGTGGGGGTGCAGAGCATTGGGAGCATGCCGGAGCCGGTGGTGGAGTCGGGGTGGTCTTCTGAGCCGAAGGTGAGGCCGGCCTCCGGCGCGGCCCAACCCGGCGGAGCCCCCGGGCGCTTGGAGGTGGCACCGATCTGACGGATGAATGGCTCGATGTGGCGGTCTGAAGGCGGTGCTTGAGAGCCGCCCAGCAGGGCTGCGACTGCGTGGTGCACCGGCACCGCGTAGCAAGCGGTGAAGAGGTCGCGGAGTTCCCCCCAGGAGGCCACCGTAGATCCCAGGAGGTTGAGCAGCCAAGCGCGCGGCTCGCCGGCGAGGGCCATGGGGAACTAGTTGGCCATGATCTTGTCGTTGCCTCCAGCTTTGAGGACAGCCTCCCCGTACGCCAGCAGGAACAGTGACCGGTCTGCCGCACCATCGTAGCGCGGCGGCATCTCTGGCTTGAACTTGGTTGGCCACCGCACTCGCCGTAGGGCGGGGGCCAGGGCTCGGTACCCAGACGCCCCGCTGTCGATGTCGGCCATAGAGGCGGATGGCGGGGCACCTGCCATGGAGGCGAAGCGCGGCGGCGCGGGGCGCAGGTTGGTGGAGAGGAGCTCCGGCGCACCCCTACCTGGCGCGGCAAATGTCGGATGTGGGGTTCCGGCAAACCCTTAAGGTTCGAACACTGGGGTGCGCGCGAAGTCTTTCCCTCCTACCGATCTACGCCCTAGCTCGCTAAGATCTCGCGGACAAACTCGACGAACTCACAACACAGAAAGACACGAGGTTTATACTGGTTCGGGCCACCGTTGTGGTGTAATACCCTACTCCAGTGTGGTGGTGGTGGATTGCCTCTTGGGCTGATGATGAACAGTACAGAGGGAAGAACAGCCTCCTGAGGTTGAGGTGTTCTTGTGGCTAGGGTAGGCTCTCGATCAGATTGGATCAAGCTAAGATGAGATGCCCCTACTATGGTGGCTAGCTCTACTTATATAGGCCCTGGTCCTCTCCCCAAATATTGAGCGGGAAGGGAGCCAACAACGGCGGGCAAATTTCAAGGGGGACAGCTAGTACAAGCTATCCTGACAAAAGTGGTCTTCACCTACGAAAAGCTGTGGCGGTGACGCCGTCTTGGGCTCCATGATGACCTCTGTCTTGTCGTCCTCCTGGCCTTGGTCTCATTGCACCGATATTCCAACCTTTGCATGATGCCTCGGTACTCCTCGCCTGCGCCTGCTTCCTTAGCACCAAAGAGGAAACAAGGACGCTGCGCGCGCTGGCGCCCGCCTGGTGTTGATCGTCATGGCTCATGTCACGAGAGCCTCGTGATGTTTGCGCCGCCTTGATATCTCCGCTCCTCGTGAGCCTGCCTGACTAGGCCACTCCTGAGGAGATCTTGCGTCGTCCGCCTCGCGAGGGTCTTGAATGCCTTGTTGACGAAGATGGGTCGTACGGCCTGCTAGCCTAGCCACGCCGTGGGCCACAGGCAGGCAAGTCTGGGGACCCCCGTTCCCAGAATGCCGATAGTGGCCGGTGCCTCATCATCTGGAGGGCTGAGGAAACGCGCGCGGGAGATACCAGACGACATGCTTCCCAGTGGCCGCAACTAGTTCAACAGAATGCCGGCGGCCGGCAACGATGAAACGACCAACCGTTTCATGGAGAGCATCATCTTCGTGGGTGGTGCGGTGGCCGCTGGCGGTGCCGCCGTGGCTGACTACGATCCCGACAAGACCCAAAGCCAAGACGGCCAAGCGTCATTCATGCCGGCGACCTATGATGAAGCTATGCACGACGCCTTCATGGAGATCCATAGGAGGAGGCTTGAGATGGAGGCGGAGAAGCAAGCGAGGATGCTTGAGATGGAGGCGGAAACCAAGCCAAGATGCTCGAGATCGAGGCCGCCAATGCCAAGACCAACACGAAAGAAGTGGCGCTCGCGAGCATGATGATGGGGGTGGAGATCATGAAGGCGGACCTCAACAATATGTCGCCGGGAAGAGGCCATGGTTCAAGAAGATGCAGGCCGACATGTGCTGGGGAACGTTGCATGGAAAAACGAAAAAAATCTACGCACACAAAAGATCTATCCATGCATAGCTACGAAAGGGGAAGAGCATCTACATACCCTTGTAGATCGCTAAGTGAGGGAGTCCTAGATTAGGGGGTCCTCGGGTGTTCGGGCTATGTGATATGTGCGGGACTGATGGGCCGTAAAGATACAAGGTAGAAGACCTTCCCCCGTGTCCGAGTAGGACTCTCCTATGCGTGGATGGCAAGATTGGTGTTCGGATTTGTAATTTCATTCCTCTGTGAACCGACTCTGTACAGCCCTAGGCCCCTCCGGTGTGTATATAAACCGGAGGGTCTAGTCCGTAGAGGCTATCAGAATTCATATAGGCTAGACAACTAGGTTTTAGCCATTACGATCTCGAGGTAGATCGACTCTTGTAACTCATATACTCATCAAAGACAATGAAGTAGGACGTAGGGTTTTACCTCCATTAAGAGGGCCTGAACCGGGGTAAACATCATGTCCCCTTTGTCACTTGTTACCTTCGATCCTCAGACGCACAGTCCGGGACCCCCTACCCAAGATCGGCCGGTTTTGACACTGACACTAAGCGGAAGCATATATAACATGGTTGATGTAGTCGTACTCTTCGCGATCCGATCACAATCCAGCTGATCTAGTGCCGAACGGATGGACCTCCGAGTTTAGCACACGTGCGGCTCGATGACGTCTCCTCCTTCTTGATTCAGCAAGCGGGAGAGGATAAGTAGATGGGATCACAACCAACACGACGACATGGTGGTGATGGAGCACCGACAACGCTTTGCTAAGCGTCGCCGGGACGAGGTGGTGGAACTACGGAGTAACTGGAGAGAGAGGGGCGCCAAGGGCTTGGTCTGTCCTCTTGGGGCGACCCCACCCCTCTATATATAGGTGGAGGGGTGTGGGGAACAGCCCCTCGAAACTCTAGGGTGCAGCCAGGGGGGAGGTGGAATCCTAGTCCTCCTCCTTCCCTTCCATACAAAACTGGACTTTCCACCTTTCCCAACTGCATGGGCCTTGAGGGACTTGTGTGTGCCTAGCCAATAAGGCCAGGATGCCTCCCCTCAGCCCATGCTAACCCTTGGGACGTGGTGGAACCCTTTATGGACTTCCGGACTCCTCTGAAAGTTTTCGGAACCTTCTGGAAGCTACCCGGTACAATATCGAAAAAAATGAAACTTTTTCCGGAAACCTGAAAACAATTTTCCATATATAAATCTTTACCACCTGACCATTCTGAGACTCCTCATGACGTCCGGGATCTCATCCGGGACTCCGAACAACATTCGGTTACCATTCATCAAATATTCCAATACTACTCTAGCGCAATGAACGTTAAGCGTGCGACCCTGCGGGTTCGGAAATCATGTAGTCATAACCGAGACACCTCTCCGGTCAATAACCAACAGCGGGACTTGGATGCCCATATTGGTTCCTACATATTCCACGAAGATCTTTTATCGATTGAACCATGATGTCAAGGATTCGGTTAATCCCGCATGCAATTCCCTTTGTCCTATTATATGTTACTCGCCCGAGATTCGATCGTCGGTATCTCCATACCTAGTTCAATATCGTTACCGACAAGTCTCTTTACTTGTTCTGTAATATAAGATCCCGTGACCAACTCCTTAGTCACATTGCTTGCAAGCTTCTTGTAATGTTGTATTACCCAGAGGGCCTAGAGATACCTCTCCATCAAATGGAGTGAAAAATCCTAGTCTTGACCCATGCCAACCCACCAGACACCATCGGAGATACCTGTAGGGCACCTTCATGATCACCCAGTTACGAAGTCACATTTTATAGCACACAAGGTATTCCTCCGGTATCCGGGCGTTGCATGATCTCATGGTCGAAGGAACAGATACTTCACATGAATAAAGCTATAGCAAATAACTTAAGCGATTTTATGCTAAGCTTACGGTTGGGTATAGTCCATCACAACATTCTACTAATGATGTGATCCTGTTATCAAATGAAAACTAATGTCTATGGTTAGGAAACCTCAACCATCTTTATCAACGAGCTAGTCTAGTAGAGGCTTACTAGGGACTTGGTATTTGTTTATGTATTCACACATGTATTTAATTTTCCGATCAATACAATTCTAGCATGAATAATAAACATTTATCATGAATAAAGAAATATAATAATAACTAATTTATTATTGCCTCTAGGGCATATTTCCAAATAGTACCCCACTTGCACTAGAGTCAATAATCTAGTTCACATCGCCATGTGATTAACACCCAATGAGTTCCAGGGTTTGATCATGCTTTGCTTGTGAGAGAGGTTTTCGTCAACGGGTCTGCAACATTCAGATCCGTGCGTACTTTGCAAATATCTATGTCTACAATGCTCTGCATGGACCTACTGTAGTTAATTGCTCCCACGTTCAATACTTATCCAGATTGAGACTCAAAGTCATCCGGATCGGTGGCAAAGCTTGCATCGACGTAACCCTTTACGATGAACTATTTAGCACCTCCATAACCGAGAAACATTTCGTTAGTCCTCTTCAGGTACTTCAGGATATTCTTGACCTTTGTCCAGTGATCTACTCCTGGATCACTTTGGTAGCTCCTTGCCAAACTTATGGCAAGGCACACATCAGGTCTGGTACACGGCATGGCATACATTATAGAACCCATGGCTGAGGCATAGGGAATGACTTTCATTCTCTCTCTATCTTCTGTCGTGGTCGGACTTTGAGTCTTACTCAATTTCAAACCTTGCAACATAGGCAAGAACCCTTTCTTTGACTGGTCCATCTTGAACTTCTTCAGAACTTTGTCAAGGTATGTGCTTTGTGAAAGTCCTATTAAGCGTCTCGATCTATCCCTATAGATCTTGATGCCCAATATGTAGGCAGCTTCATCGAGGTCTTTCATTGAAAAATTCTTATTCAAATATCCTTTTATGCTATCCACAAATTCTATATCGTTTCCAGTCAGCAATATGTCATCCACATATAATATTAGAAATACTATAGAGCTCCCACTCACTTTCTTGTAAATACGAGATTCTCCGTAAGTATGTATAAAACCTAATGCTTTGATCACCTCATCAAAGCATATATTCCAACTCCGAGATGCTTGCACCAGTCCATAGATGGATTGCTGGAGCTTGCACACTTTGTTAGCACCCTTAGGATTGACAAAACTTTCTGGTTGCATCATCTACAAATCTTCTTTAAGAAACCCGTTAAGGATTGCGGTTTTGATGTCCATTTGCTGGATTTCATAATCATAAAATGCGGCAATTGCTAACATGATTCTGATAGACTTAAGCATCACTTGGGGTGAGAAAGTCTCATCATAGTCAACCCCTTGAACTTGTCGAAAATCTTTTGCGACAAGTGATGTCACTTGAACTATGTCGGTATTTCCCCAAAGAGGAAGGGATGATGCAGCACAGCTACGGTAGGTATTTCCCTTAGTGATGAGACCAAGGTTATCGAACCAGTAGGAGGACCAAGCAACACTATATAAATGGTACCTGCACACAAATAACAAATACTTGCAACCCGACGTGTAAGAGGGGTTGTCAATCCCTCCCGGGTAGTTGATTAGTAAATAGATAGATGTGTAATAGCAAATGGAATAACAACAAATAAAATTCAGCGAGGTATTTTTGGATTTTTGATAATATAGATCTGAAAATAAAAGTTGCAAATAAAGGCAAAAGCAAATGGCAATATAGATCTGAAAGTATATGATCGGAAAATAGACCCGGGGGCTGTATATTTCACTAGTGGCTTCTCTCGAGAAAATAGCAAACGGTGGGTGACAAATTACTGTTGGCAATTGATAGAAAAGCAAATAATTATGAAGATATCCAAGACAATGATCATGTATATAGGCATCATGTCCAAGATTAGTAGAACGATTCCTGCCTGCATCTACTACTATTACTCCACACATCGACCGCTATCCAGCATGCATCTAGTGTATTAAGTTCATGGAAAAACGGAGTAATGCAATAAGAACGATAACAAGATGTAGACAAGATCTATTCATGTAGGAATAGACCCCATATTTTTATCCTTAATAGCAACGATACATGCGTGCCTTGCTGCCCCTTCTATCACTGGGAAAGGACACCGGAAGATCGAACCAATCACAAAGCACCTCTTCACATTGCAAGATAAATATATCAAGTCGGCCAAACAAAACCCAAATATCGGAGAAGAAATACGAGGCTATAATAATCAAGTATCGATAATAAATCAAGGCAAATCTGATCATAAACTAACAATTCATCGGATCCCAACAAACAGACCACACAAAGTCATTACATCAAATAGATCTCCAAGAGAACTTTGTATTCAGAAACAAAGAGAGAACAAGCCATCTAGCTACTGCCTACGTACCCATAGGTCTGAGGTGAACTACTCACGCATCATCGGAGAGGCACCAATGAGGATGATGAACCCCTCCGTGATCGTATTCCCCTCCGGCGGAGTGCCAGAAAAGGGCTCTAGATTGGATCTCGTGGTTCTAGAACTTGTGGCGGCTGGAACAAAATTTCATCGACTCCCCCAGGGTTTTTGGAGTATGGGGGAATTTATAGAGCGAAGTGGCGGTACGGGAGGCCACTGAGGTGGGCACAACCCATCTGGTCGCGCCAGGGGGCCCAAGCATGCCCTGGTGGGTTGTGCTCCCCTCGGAGCCCCCCTCCACTACTTCTTTGGCCCATCTTGTGTCTTCTGGCCCAGAAAAATTCTCCAAAAAGTTTTGCTGCGTTTAGACTCCATTTGGTATTGATTTTCTACGATGCAAAAAATAAGCAAAAAACAGCAACTGGCACTGGGCACTATGTCAATAGGTTAGTCACAAAAAATGGTATAAAGTTTCTATAAAATTATTGTAAAACATCCAGTAATGATAATATAACAGCATGGAAAAAAAATTATAGATACATTGGAAACGTATCAGCATCCCCAGGCTTAATTCCTACTCGTCCATGATAAAAACAAATTTTTTGATATGGAATGCTGCCTAACATGTTCATCACATATTGTTTTCTTTGTAGAATGGACATTTGGACTTTTATATGGTTCAAAGCGATAGTCTAGTTTTGACATGAAGATTTAATACTCAAGCATACCAACAAGCAACCATGTCTTTCAAAATATCAATACTAAAGCAAGTTATCCCTAGCCCATCATGCTCAATCATTGATCCATTCATGAAACACACTCGCATATTAGCTACATCCAATGCTCAAGTACGATCATAGCACCCCTTAGTTGGTCCTTTATAGGAGAAGATGGAGACTCAAATGAAAAAAAATTACATAAATTAAATAGAAAGGCCCTTCACAGAGGGTAGTAGGGATTTATAGAGGTGCCAGAACTCGAAGCTTAAATTGAGAGATAAAAAAAATTTAGAGGCATACTTTTCCCGTCAACGAAAACAACTTGGAGTTCCCAATACTTTCCGTGCTAGATACGTCATAGGCGGTTCCCAAACAGAAAATAAAGTTTATTCCTTTTTCCACCATTCTTTCACAATCCATGGCTAACCGTATCCACGGGTGCCCTCCATACCAACACTTTCCAAGGAATTTTTGTTTTACAACATAAAGTAAAATTCTTTTCCATTTCGGAACTGGGCATCCCTATTACCGCCGCACCGTCGTGCAATGACAAGTGAATAAACACTCATCTTGAGAATAACACATCTAGCATGGAAAAATATCGGCCACCCCTCACCGCCTCATGAGCGGTATGCGCACGTGATGACCCACAAGTATAGGGGATCAATTATAGCTCTTTTCGATAAGTAAGAGTGTCGAACCCAACGAGGAGAAGAAGGAAATGCAAAGTAGTTTTCAGCAAGGTAATGTCTGCAAGTGCTGAAATTGTAAGTAGCGGAGTAGTTTGATAGCAAGATAATTTGTAACGAGCAAGTAACACTCCTTTTGAGGCAAAGGACATGCCAAAATGGTCTCTTATAATAAGCAAAGCATTCTTGAGGGTACACGCGAATTTCATGTAGTCACTTTCAACATGTCGGTTTAATTTGTGTTCACTACTTTGATAATTTGATATGTGGGTGGACCGGTGCTTAGGTGTTGTTCTTACTTGAACAAACCTCCCACTTATAATTAACCCTCCCACAAGCATCCGCAACTACGAGAAAAGTATTAAGAATAAATTCTAAGCATAGCATTAAACTCTTGGGTCCAATCGGTCCCTTACGGAATAGCGCTTAAACTGGGGTTTAAGCTTCTGTCACTCTCGCAACCCATCGTCTATTTACTACTCCACAATGCATTCCCTTAGGCCCAAATATGGTGAAGTGTCATGTAGTCGATGTTCACATGACACCACTAAGGGAATTACAACGTACATACCATCAAAATATCGAACACATATCAAATTCACATGATTACTTGCAACATGATTTATCCCGTGACCTCAAGAACGAAAGTAAATACTCACAAATAATAAACATGCTCATGATCAAAGGAGTATTAAATAGCATCATGGATCTGAACATATAATCTTCCACCAAATAAACCATATAGTAATCAACTACAAGATGGAATCAACACTACTAGTCACCCCCTAGCACCAATCTATAGTTCCGGTAACAAGATTGAATACAAGAGATGAACTAGGGTTTGAGATGAGATGGTGCTGGCGAAGATGTTGATGGAGATTTCCCTCCCCAAGATGGGAGAGTTGTTGGTGATGATGATGATGATGATGATTTCCCCCTCCGGGAGGGAAGTTCCCCCGGCAGAATCGCTCCACCGGAGGGCAAAAGTGATGCTACCCAAGTTCCGCCTTGAGACGGCGGCGCTCTGCCCCAAAAGTCTTCTCCTTATTTATTCTAGGTAAAAAGACTTATATACCAGAAGATGGGCACCGGAGGTGGGACGAGGGGGCTACAACCCACCAGGGCGTGCCTGAGCTGCCTGGCGCGCCCAGGTGGGTTGTGCCCACCTGGTGGCCCCCCTCTGGTACTTATTGGCTCCAATATTTCTTAAATATTCCATAAAAAATCTCCGTAAAGTTTCAGCTTGTTTGGAGTTTTGCAGAATAGGTGGCCTGACGTAGCTTTTTGAGGTCCAGATTTCCAGCTGCCGGAATTCTCCCTCTTGGTGTGTACCTTGCAAATTATGAGAGAAAAGGCATTAGAATTACTCCAAAAAGCATTATTATGGATAAAAACATTATAAATAACAGTAAGAAAACATGATGCAAAATGGACGTATCAACTCCCCCAAGCTTAGAACTCACTTGTCCTCAAGCGAAAACTGAAATCGAAAAACATGTCCACATGCTTTGAGAGAGAGGTGTCGATAAAAAAAATACGGACATAGAAGCATCATGTTGATTATTATAACAACAAAAAATTTAAACATAAAACTTTTATCATATAACTTTTACCATACACTTCCCATGAATAAGTGGTAGTTCATCACACAATCAAAGTATAAAGCAAAAACTCTATTAGAAACCTACAAACTATGTTCTCAGCCAACTTTGCAACTACAATTCATCATATTTTCAGGACGGGTCACGTGTCGGAGCCTTTAGGCAATTCCACATACTCAACCATCATATAGTCTTCTATGATTGCTAACACTCACCTTGTACACATGAGCAAAATGTTTCAACCCGACACAAAGAAAGATAGGGGCTTATAGTTTCGCGTCCCAACACACTCACCTCAAGTGCGATGTCAACAATAATAACACATGCTATCTATATTCAACTGGACATATGTGCCTAGATCTTTCCTCACCACATGATGCTTGCCAAAGGAGAAAAATAAAAGGGAATAGAAGGAAAACTTTGACTCTTTGCATGAAAAAGTAAAAAACATAAAAGTAAAGGATAGGCCCTTCGCAGAGAGAAGCAGGGGTTGCCATGCGCTTATTTGTTTGCATGCTTGTCGGGGAAACAACACCTATGGGATCCCGAGGAATCCCTTCTACGGTTGGTGGGGGAGAAGAGATGCGCAAAGAGCAGGTCTAGAGATCAAAACGAGGGGATTTTTACCCAGGTTCGGGCTGCAAAGGATGCGTAATACCCTAGTCCTGCTTGTCTATGTTTATCTTGTGTTCTTGGGCTAGCTACTATGCGTGCATCATCCAAAAAGTCAGAATCCTTCCACAATACGCCTCAGGCCTCCTATTATGTCAAAGGGGTCACCACAGTGGCACACAGGAGGTGGAAAGCATCCAGAGTGTACAAGTTTATCGCCTGGCATCGTAGGACAAACGCATTTAATGGGCCACCTACGTGCCCTCTTGCTTTATCGGGGGCGGCAACAGAGCTCGTCCCGACCGTCGCCGCCTCGTCCTGCTCCAACACGTGTCCAAGCTGATGAGGCATGCGGTGCCATGCTGGCTGGCTGGTTGTTGTGTTGGTGCGGTGACATGGTCTTTACGAAGATCCGTATGCCACCACGTAGGTGCTTGACTAGTTGGCCTAGAAGCTGCATGCTGCCACGCAGGCACTTGCCTAGCTGGCTGGCTCGTATGGTGACTGGGCAGCCAAATCTAGCCATGGTCTTGCCGGTGCCTCCGACAAGGATCTTGCTGGGGCCTCGTGGGCGTCCCCGGCAAGGATCTTGCCGGGGGTCTTCGTCTGTCCCCGGCTAGGGTCTTGCCGGGGGTCTTCGTCTTCTGGTTTTTATCTAGACTTGGAGGCCTTTGGTCTTCACAAAGATCTGCATGCCACCACGCAGGCGCCCCCGAGCCTTGGTCTCGACGTTGTCGATGGCGTCGGAGCCCTTAGGCTCAAGGGTGGCAGCCTTGCTGGTGTTAGGCAAGTTGCCACGACAAGGCTCTTGCCGGGGCTATGTACGCCGCCCCGGCAAGGGTGTTGCCGGGGGAAATCCATCTTGCCCCATCGTTCTTCATGCCTCTGGCTTGGGTGCTGCTTTGGCAGTCTCGTGCCTTTCCTTCCTCTGCCCCGCTAACCACGGCCGCAGGTGTGGCTACGACTGCCCGTGCACAAGTAAAGGGGTACAGAAGGCCCCTAATTTTGTACACCGACAGGAACCCCCAGTCCTGGGCCACACATAAGTGTGAAGCGTTGTTGGGCCAGGCCCAGAATGGTGCGCTGGCACGCGTGGTAGAGTTTTAACCGCAGTAAATCCTTCGCTAGTTGCACTTCTCCATGATTCGCATTAAGTGCGTGAGGTGGGGGTCGTGCGTGGAACGGTCGCAGCATGCTTGCGTCACCCCGCGGTGAACAGTAAAGAGGCGGCCCGCGTCCTCCCCATAAAAAAGAGGAAGCCGCAGGGGTGCTGCTCATTTACAAAGTGGACTCGGGTCGTGGTCTTTATGGCGCCCGCGCCCCATGATCACGGGATGGGAAACGGTCGTCCCACTTGTCTTCTTGATTCTGGCTCACCTGCCACATGTCCCCCATGCCTCAGGAAGGGTAGGTGCTGGATACGGAGGGCACATGCCTTAACGCCGAGGTGGGAAGCCGGGCGTTGCTGATTAGAGCAGCGGGTCGGTCCTGATTCCTGGCGCCTCTGGTGGCCGGATTGGTCGAGTGGGGCGGCCGCCTTCAGATTGGGGGACGAGGCCCGGCCCCGGCCCCCTATAAAAAGAGGAGAGGGACATCGTCCTTCTGCATTCATCTCCTTCCTACTCGGTCCTTTTCTTCTACTCGCCATGGTGAGAGGTCGCGCCGGCACTCCAATGGCGGCAACGAGGGCTTCTGCTCGACAGCGTGTCCCCCCTCCTCCATAACTCATGGCGGCGGAGCCCGCTGAGAGATAAAGAGGGAGGGGGCGAGGCCGAGGCCTCCGTGGTGCTCGGAAGAGAGGAGGACGGGGCAGCGCACCGGCCGTGCTTCCGCCAGCGGCTCCCCCCCCCCAAATGGAGGGCCATGTCAGAGACCAGTCCCACGAGTTCTTCATCAGGCTATACAAGCCGGTGTGCGGTCACCTCCACCTTCACACCCCGTTTGCTCAGGTAATGGAGTTAGACCCGCCACAGGCCTTGAGGCTGCATATGAGGGGCTGCGGGACGACAGCATGCGAGTCGACGTCGACTTCCCCGCCCCTCACATCATGTACCTCCGCCATGGGTGGAAGACCTTTGCCGTGCCCATAGCCTGTCGGAGGGGCACATTCTCTAGTTCAAATTAATAGAGAACGGCCTGCTCTCCATCAAGGTCTTCGGGCGCTCGGGAATCAGGTTAGGGTGCTGCGCGGAGAGCTCGACCGATGATGAAAGCTCCTCCTCGAGCGATAGCGATGAGGAGGAGACCGATGGGGAGGACAACGGGGACGGGTCCGACTAGATGACGGACGCCCCGTCCTTAGGCGACGCCGGCAGCACCATCACCTTCACTTGGCCTTCTCCCCGGCAGAGCGATTTGCCAGGGGGTAGCTCTTGGTGGTGGCTCCTCGAACCAGCTCCTTGAACTTCTCGGGGCCGTCGCTGGTGCTAGAAGGCCGGAGAAGACGAGGAAGGCGGGTGGCGGGCCGTCAAGTCGGAGTACGATGGCAACAACACCTTCGTCTCATATTGTCGGCCCGCTTCCTCATCTTTCGGCTCCACCCCCGGCACCATCATCACCAGCCCTCTTCTGGGCGGCCGCCTGGGCGTTCTCTTGGTGTCTTCTGTTGCTCGTACCTCGCCTAGGCACTCCTTTTGCCCCCTGCTACCTTGATCCCTTCCTGAGGAGCGGGACAAGAAAGGGATTATGGGCATCTTATCTTTTTTTAGATCTTAAGCCTGCGGGCACTTGTCGAATTTAGACTTTGTAACCCCTTGCTCATGTTTACATTCCGTATGAATTGTACTTGTTAATCAACGTATTAATGAAAAAGGTGTTTGCCGGGTTTTTTTGTGCGTGAGCGAGGCTCGCACCAAGGAACGAGTCCTCGTTATTTTAAGTAAACAACGTCGCCCGGCAACAGGCCTTGCCGTCCTCCCGCTTTATACCACGACTACGCTCACGCCCTTGGCGGAGGTAGGGGCAAAGTAGGATTAGGCCCTCCGTTTCTCCCTCTCGGTGTCAAAACCGGCGGATCTCGGGTATGGGGTCTCGAACTGTGCGTCTAAGGTTGATGCTAACAGGAGACAGGGGACACGATGTTTACCCAGGTTCGGGCCCTCTCTATGGAGGTAATACCCTACTTCCTGCTTGATTGATCTTGATGAATATGAGTATTACAAGAGTTGATCTACCGCGAAATCGTAATGGCTAAACCCTAGAAGTCTAGCTTGTATGACTACGGTATTGAGTATCCGGACTAAGTCCTCCGGTTTATATAGGCAACGGGAGGATCTAGGGTTACACAAGGTCGGTTACAAAGAAAGGAATCTACATATCCGGTCGCCAAGCTTGCCTTCCACGCCAAGGAGAGTCCCATCCGGACACGGGTGCAGTCTTCGGTCTTCGTATCTTCACGGCCCATCAGTCCGGCCCATGGCTAACAGGCCGAACGCCCGAGGACCCCTTAGTCCAGGACTCCCTCAGTAGCCCCTGAACCTGGCTTCAATGACGAGAAGACCGGCGCGCAGATTTGTCTTCGGCATTGCAAGGCGGGTTCCCTTATTTCCGGATACTTCACAATGAACGGTCGAGTTCGGCTCGGCGGCACAAGCGGCATACACTTCCCAAAGGGCATGATAATTTAAAAGCCCAATCCTCAGGCAACCCCTTTTTTTACAACATGACATTATGTAAGTCCGGTTATTATTCCGAACCGTTGTTTCGCCTGCGGCCCCACGTTCCGAAACGTGGTTGTCATTGACACGTCTTATCCAAGAAAAGATCGTGTACCCTTATTAAGGGATTCTTTTATCGACACGGACGTGGGTAACCCAACCGTCCTTAGGATACAACTCCTTGGGAATAGGCAAATTTTGAGGCCCGGGAGGAGGCATTCGATATTCTCGGCCTTTATAAAGGGGAATAGACCCGCCTTTCCTCTCCATGCTTGCTTCTTCCTCAACTCTTACTACCTCGAGTTCCAACACCCAGGTTTCACCCTCCGTAAGCCTCAGTCGTGTCCGGATCCAGCCGTCAAGGCTGGTGGGTGGCTTCTTCTGTCACAGAGGAGGATATCGCAAAGCTTCGGGCGGCAAGATACCTGACCGCAGAAATCCTCCATCGGCTTCCCGCGGAGGGGTAGGTTATCCCTACCCCCAGATACGGAGAGAGGGTCGGGTTTGTTTCCCACTTCCTCCAAGGATTAGGGTTCGCCCTCAATCCCTTCGTCTGGGGGCTCATGTTCTATTACCGGTTAGATTTTCACGATCTCGCCCCGAACTCTATTCTTCTCATCTCGGCGTTTATCGTCACGTGCGAAGCCTTCCTCCGAACTCCTCCACACTTCGGCTTGTGGCTCAAGACCTTTACTGTGAAACCGCAAATGATAGAAGGGGAGCAGGCGGAGTGTGGTGGTGCCTCAGTGAGCAAGCTTACCAACGTGGTCTGGCTAAAAGGATCTTTCAAAGAATCTACCAACTTATGGCAGCAGGAGTGGTTCTATATCACCGAGCCCCGTGGTTCCAAGTGGGCAGCTGCGCCTACGTTTCGATCCAGCCCCCCAATTCAGCTTGCATCGTGGATTAATAAAAGGTTGGACTGGGGATCAGTTGACGAGGTGCGGACTCTGCAAAGTCGCATCCGAAGCCTCATTGAAAAGGATATCAATATTGTCAACGTTATTCAGGTAATGCTAGTCCGCCGGACCCTGCCGTGCCAGCGACGGCCTCTCCGCCTGTGGGAGTTTAACCCAGAAGGGCCACAGACACTTCAGCACTTCTTCGGCACTACGCATGAAGGAATGTGGGAATTATTCTTCGGGAGTCGAAAACAATGGCCGGACATCACCGAAGATACTGGCCTAGACTATAACCATCCGGACACCCCAGTAAGTACTCGTCCGCTGAACACCTCATAATCAGATATTCTGTGGTAAGACACTGAGCAAACCATCTTCTTCCAGGGCTAAGAAAGCGGAACGGATTAGGTGTCCGACCCCTCTTCCCGAAGACTCAGCGGACCCCGTGTTAACAAGGATGCCGGCACCGGCACCGTACCAGGCACTGGTAGGGGAGGGCAAGGTGGAGAGTGAGAAGACCCAGGGTGTCCTTTGTTCCGGAGGTAAATTAGATACTGAGTCCGGAGAAATCGACATTTCCTCGCCCGAACGAAGGCGAAAGAGAAGCCAGTATCCCTTCTCCATTCATGAGGAAAAGGGCCGCCTCCGAAGGTTGGGAGGTGCGGTCTCCTAAGAGAGGCAAGATGCCACCGTCGAGCAGCTCGGGATTGGAAGGCGACGCCAGTGAACAGCTTCGTCATGAGGACAAGCCCTCAACCAAACCGTAAGTGAATCCGGGGTACTTAGATAGCGTCCCGCTTAGTTCCTGTTACCGAAGAGATACGTAACGTGCCTGTGTATTTTTACAGTCCGGCACAGAGTTTTTCTGGGAAATCCTCCTCTTCGGGAGATCTCCTCCCAGAGATGATGGAAAGCGAGACACCTCCCCCGACCTTCTCGCCCAATAAGGTGGACGACTCTGAAGTGTCATCTCGGAGGGTTATTCTTGATCAACAAGCGGTGCAGGGCATGAAGGAGGCAGTACCCGAAGGTGGACCTCCAATCGTTCGAGATTCGGGGGCCAATAATGAAGGCCCCGGACTGTCCGGTTTTCAGCCAACAATGATTCTGGAGACAGGTGAACGGGTTCCATCAAAGGATGGTCGTGCTCCTACGACGGCTTCCGGAGACCCGGCGGTGCCGGATATCTTGAGGGACATGCTGCGAAAAGCATCTGTCTCGAGGGAACAACATACCTTGATGGGTACGGTGGTTGAGAAGATTCTGTCCGCGAAGGGCGGATTGAATGAAGCCTTCATGAGCCTGCTAAGAGGCTTCGAGGTTTGTAATGTAATGTTTTCAACTATATTTTATTTGCAAATATGCATCTGTGTATAGGTAGTAGCCCTTGAGACTCGGGTTGGCTTCCCATGGGAGACGAACGGAAGATGAAGAAGAAATACTCAAGGACTAATCTGGTTAACTGGAACACATGCTGCTTCCCCCTGGCTACTTCCCAGACTATGGATATTGCCGAGCTGCAGCGGAAGCTTGATGTGGCAGGGGATGACATTGCGTTAATCAATATGCGTCTTGACGAGTCGCAAGGTATGTATTTGGGGCAGTCCCTTCACATACATTTTTGTGATATGGGCATGCCGCTGAAGGTTATATACTGGAATATGCATGGCTGCAGATGGTGCTGCCGCCGTTGAAATTCTTCGGGCGGAGCAGGCCCGGGCCAAGGAGCAGGCCCGGTTTAGTAATGCGGCTGCTGAGAAGGCATCGGCTGAGTTAAAAGCCGAACAAGCTGCTCAGCGCCAATACGAGGAGAAGATATCCATGATGGGGCTCGAATTAAAAAATGCTGCTAGCCGCTGTGAACTTCTTGAGAAGGAAAATGAAGCCAAAATGGCTGAACTTGACAAGGCCTTACGTGAGGCAGGAGAAGCGCGGTCTGAATCCGGAGCAGCCCGTGAGGAGATCCGGCAAGCTGGGGAGATTGCGGCCGGTAAGCCCTTTTTGCTACAGGCTAAGTTGGGTGATCCGAACTATGCTCAGCTTAACCAAGTGTGGATTTCTCCGGACGAGTTTTTAGACTTGCCGAAGAGTTCTTCCGATGTGGCGCAGTTTTACCAAGCGCGAGAGGGGTATGCAACGGAGAAGCTTTTCTGGTCACAATTTGGTGCGTCAAAGCGCCCTCTGTTGCTGAATGAACAGATGTCTCAATGGGCCGAGCTTCATAGGATATCCGGCGCTGCCAAGAAGAACGTCATAAGCCAGCTATGGCCGACTGAGCCTGCTCCGAATAGCTACTTCGGCTTGGTGCAGCGGCTCATTGATGCGGTGCCACGTATCGACACTGTGAAGCGGTCGGCGTGCATTGAGGGTGCACGGATGGCCTTTGCCCGTGTCAAGACATTCTGGGGGAAGATGAAGGCCATCGATGTTGCGGCGAAGAGTCCACGCAAGGGCAAGGACCGTCATGCACTGGAGCTTTATTTCGAAGACGTCCTGGAGGCCGCCCGCTTGATAGAGGGTCAATGCTCAAAAGACATAATATTCGAGTGAGGTGTATGAGAATTGTAAAAGATAATTTTATAGTTAATCTATTTTTATGTTTTTCTCGAAAGCTTATGTTCCTCCTGTGCTGCCGTTTTAATATAATCTGAGATTTTTCCAGTCGTCGGCTTCAGCCCCCACGTAGGAAGTATGGGGGTGTTCGGAAAAGCATTTAATCACTCTTGATCCAATGTCTTGGTCCATGAAGGAGGTGATAATGCGGCGAACCAGGAAATCAGACTATAGGGCGTTAACACTTTCACTTAGCCATAGGAGTTTTATAGGGGGACTACGATATAGCCCCTGGTATGTGTACGGCTTATTCCAATATGGTGCGTTACATATATGACCTGAAAAAAAGGTCCTTCGTGTGATATGGAGGGAATCGCGATAGATTCGGATAAGTCATCGAGTGGTTGACCAGCTCTCGCAGCATCATGACAGTCGGTTTTCGGCTTTCTCTACTGAGGTGCTTGACCAGATGAACCGGAAGCACAATCGCAGTAGTTCTCCCTTTACTACCCTCGCCGATAGAGTGGAACGTAAGGTAGCAAGCACAGGAGACGGGCAACCCAACCATTGACTTCGGAGCTGATGCATATAAGGCCAAACTCGCGACGCCGAAGTACGCTATAAAGTTGTTCGGACTTTGTTGGCAACTCATTTGTTCCCTTACCGAGCCCCTGGCAGGTTATGCCGAGGTATATCTGTGAAACAACCATAGGAGCCATATTCATTGGCGAAAAGACACGAATGATTAATTTGGATAATTTTTACTGGGACCTGAGCGACATGCCAATGATTAGTTTATATATATAAAGACCACAACCCCGGCTATTTGACATGCCCGGGGTCGAAGGCGGAGGAAAAAGGCATATTATAGGCTCGAAATAAAGAGTGTGGTCTACAAAAAGTTATTTTGGACCTCTTGTCGCATGTCTGCGCCGCCTGTCCTCGGCGAGGGGGAATCCTTGACGGAAGTAGCCCCTTAGGTGAGTGTACGGATCCGGACTCCGATAGAGTCAGTTTTAGATGTTTGTCCTTTGCGTCACCTGTTTTTAAGAGATAATGAAGAAAGAAGTAAAAAAGAAAGTAGATAAAAAATGTTACGGGAATGCTTGCAGGCTTGTCCGTATTGTGCTTCTGCCAATGCCCATTGTATCTTGAGTGCGTAGTGATGTATGCGCGGTACAAATTTTGCGGGTATATAAGGTGGGCGGCAGAAGCCGAACTGCTATTTCCGCTACGGGATTGGTGGATCTTCGGGGGGAAATTTCTCCTGACCTCCGGTATTTGGTTGGTGAACCTCTCTGTCGTCCCTATCGCCTGGTGGCCTCCTCCCCTTGTGTTCGGCGTTGAGCTTGCTGGCCTACTTGAAGACAAAACAGCTTCTGTTGGTATGATTAGCTGGTTTATCGGGATGGCCATGAATCTGGCAAGGTCGGTCCAATATCATGTCTAGGTTGGATGGTCCGTCTTGGTTCGCCTTGAATGGCTTTTTCCGTTGACCGGGCTTGGGATTGCTAAATCCGGCGTTGACCGCTGTGTCGCGTGATCTTTCATTATCATTGCGGCTGTTGTGTTTGCTTCATCGTGGCTTGCCATTGCCGTCTCGGATTTCGGAAGTGCCCGAGTCGCCGGCGCTGTTGCTTCTACGAGCGAGCCAGCTGTATTCTCCCATGCAAAAGCGAGTCATTAGAGAGGTAAGGGTTGTCATGGATTTAGGTCCTTCTTGACCGAGGTGGCGTGCCGGCCATTCATCCCGGACGCTGTGTTTGAAGGCCGCAAGGGCTTCCGCGTCCGGACAGTCGACGATTTGGTTCTTTTTAACTAAGAACCTAGCCCAGAGCTTCCTGGTTATCTCTCTGGGCTGTTGGACAATGTGACTTAAGTCATCGACATCCGGTGGCGGGACATATGTTCCTTGGAAGTTGTTGCGGAAGGCGTCTTCCAAATCTTCCCAGCTGCCAATAGAATTTTCTGGCAGACTATTTAACCAGTACCGAGCTGGTCCTTTGAGTTTTAGTGGTAGGTATTTGATGGCATGAAGGTCATCTCCGCGGGCCATGTGGATATGGAGGAGGAAGTCCTCGATCCATACCGTGGGATCCGTTGTTCCGTCGTATGATTTGATATTCATGGGTTTGAACCCGTCTAGGAATTCATGCTCCATTACTTCGTCTGTGAAGCAAAGAGGGTGTGCGGCGCCTCTATGCTGGGCCACACTGTGGCGTACCTCCGATGGAGTCCATTTGCGGTTTTCTGCCCAGGCGTGGCTAGGTTTGTCACGTCCGAATAGGTAGCCGTCGTCGTGTGTCGATGCACGTCCTCGCAATCCGTAGATCGATCTTGTGTGTCCTACTCTACTGTCCAAGTCCTGTCGAAGGTCGTATGTACAACCCCGAGCTATTTTATTCTTGCCTTTATAGCGAGGTGGGCGGTCTGGTGTTCGGCTTAAGTTGTCGCTTTATCCGGACCAAGTTGTGGTCGGCCTGCCGCATTGTGCGATGATGGTACGGGCTCCAGCGCCTCGTCGTCGAACTGAGGTAGCAATCTACGCTTCGGGTAGCTTTTGGGTGGGCCACTAAGGCTTCGGCGGCCAGGACTTCAGTCCTCATTGAGCAGATCTTGGTCCGCTTGAAGCTGCAGCTGCTTCTTTTTCACGCTTCTTGTAGTGGCTATTAGCCGGAGTTTGAAGCGCTCCTGCTCGAGAGGTTCCTCGGGCACGATGAAATCCTTGTTGCCGAGGCTTTCCTCTTCCTCGGAGAGCAGAAGATAGTTATTGTCCTCCGAGTCTTCGTGTATGGCCTGTTCATCCTGTTCGGAGGTTGCTCGAACAGGGTCTTCATTGTCTTTGGCATCATCCGGAGTATTGTTTTCTCCGGTGCCAGTGTTGTTGTCTTTTGTACGACGTGACTTAGAGCGGCGCCGCTGACGTCGGCGACTGGGCTTTGTCTCAGGAGGTTTGTCTTCAACTAGATCCTCTTTTTCATCGTTGTTAGTTTCTTTAGGCGTATCTACCATGTATACATCGTAGGAAGAAGTGGCCGTCCATTGCCCAATGAATGGCGGGTTTTGGCCCTGCTCCTCGTCGGCATCGTCGTCCGTACTAACGATGTCGTCGGGGCCGTAATCAAGCATGTCGGTTAAGTCCTCGACAGTGGCTATGGAGTGGGTGGCGGGTGGGAAGAAAAATTCCCATCAGCCCCTAGTTCGAACCGTACATAGTTCGGCTGTGAGTATCCCGCCAAGGACAAGTTCTTTAATGAGTTCAGCACATCGCCTGAGGGCGAGTGCTAGAAGATGTCCGCGGCGCTGAACTCGAAGATCGATAATCGATCAAGTTCGGTATCCGCGGACTCACATGGTTCGGAACTTATACTCGGAGAAGAGTCCGGAGTTTCGGTGACACGAGTATTGCGTGAGGTTAAGTCCATGTGCGGCTCCAACGCTGGAGAATCTGTGGCCTCCGTGGTGGGGTTGAACCTCCAATCCTTGGATGCCGCAGTGTGCTCTGGATCTAAGGCCGGAGTGGTCACAGGAGCTATCTCCTGGATGCGGTCTGACGACAGATTTAGGTCATGTTCGTCGAGGTGACCGGGAGCGGTCGCCGCAGTCTCGAATCCGACGAAGATCAAATCTCCACGGACGTCCGCAACGTAGTTCAAACTCCCAAATCTGAGATGATGGCCAAGGGCATAGCTACCGATCTGCTCCAGGTGGCCAAGCGAGTTGGCCCGCAGTGTGAAGCCGCCGAACACGAAGATCTGTCCGGGGAGGAAAGTTTCTCCCTGGATAGCGTCATTGTTGACAATTGAAGGGGCCATCGAACCTTCACTACAAAAAAAAGATACATCCGTGACATTTTGGGCCGAACGAATTTTTTTTTCTATCATACTTATGACACTTCTATGACAATAATTGTGACAAAACATGATATCATCATAGATGTGGTGGGGTCCTACTTCTATGACAAAAAAACATGACAGAAAATGGGCTTTTCATCCTGGGCGGGCCGGAGACGCAACTGCATGACATTCTTTGGGCCGTCCATGACGGAAAAAACCATGGTAGAAGTGAGGGCGAGGAAAATGTCGGGGTGTTCCCGGTTACGGTGGGTGGTCGGGGCCGAGCGATGCGCGTTTCTCTCGTACATGCACGCGCGTGGGTGCGAGGCGTTGGGCTCTAACTGAACCCGAGCGAGGCATTGGGCTCTAACTGAACCCGAGCGATTGCACTGCAGGCTACGCGTTACTAAACCCGAGCGATCGATAGATGGCTGTTAACTGAACCCAATCGAGCGATTCCTTCGCTACTGCTGCTAACTGAAGCCGATCGATGCTGCCTCTGGATGAACAGTGAGTGTTGCTGGGGGGTTTGGATGAACAGTTCCCGGTGGGGGTGGATGAAAAGGACTCCGTGGTGTTGCCTCTGGATGAACAGTGAGTGTTGCTGGGGGGTTTGGATGAATAGTTCCTGGTGGGGGTGGATGAACAGGACCCCGATCGATCGAGCCGGTTGGGGCTAGATGAATAGGACCCCGTGGAGGGCTGGATGAACAGGACCACCCCGTGGAGGGCAGGATGAACAGTAGACGGTGGAGGGCTGGATGAACAGTAGCCCGTGGAGGGGTGGTTGAATAGGAGCCCGTGGAGAGGGCTTGTTGAACAGTAGCCAGTGGAGTAGCGCGCGGTGGAGGCTGGATGAACAGGAGCCCATGGATGAACAGTCGCAGGTGGAGGCTGGAGGAGGTCGACGGTGGATGAACAGTAGCCCGTGGAGGCTGGAGGAGGTCGACGGTGGAGATGAACAGTATCCCATGGAGTCCCGTTTTGCAGTACGCCACACCCCTCCCGATGAACAGGACCCCCGTTTCGACCGTAGGAGGTCCGTTTCCTCTGTTTTGCGGTACGCCAGACCCCTCCCGATGAACAGGATCCCGTTTCGAACGTGGCCGCTCGAACACAAGGCCGTTTCCTCCGTTCTGCGGTACGCCAGGCCTCGTTTCCATCGGCTGTTTCGTCCAAGTCGGTTGGCTCCCACGCGTTCCGTTGCCTCCCGATGAACACGACGCATTCCGTTGCCCCCCATGAACACGACGATGACGTAGTTTCTCCGTTCCGACCCAGCCATGTACACGAGCCCTGGCCGTACGTATGCGCGAGTAGGCGTTCGAGACCCCGCCCGTATGTATGTACGTGGCCATATTTTCTTTCTTGCACACTGGCCGCTGTACGTACGTGTACATGCTACATGCGCGCCTCAACTACGACACGTGCGCGCTCTACATCGACCAGTATTTACGTACACGTTCGCGACCAGAATGACAACGCTACGTACGCTTCGACCAGGTGGGTCCCGACTGTCAGGCACTTCCTTGCGTGCGAAGATATAGCTGGTGGTCCCAG
This sequence comes from Triticum aestivum, assembly GCF_018294505.1. NCBI lineage: Eukaryota > Viridiplantae > Streptophyta > Magnoliopsida > Poales > Poaceae > Triticum > Triticum aestivum. Next base: position 87,663,412 of record NC_057805.1, read on the forward strand.
CAGACAGGGGGGCGGATCATTTTTTTGCCCGGACGAACTTCCTTGCGTGCGAAGATGTAGCTGGTGGGTCCCAGCAGTCAGGGGGAAACGTTTTTTTCACGAAATACGGTGGCCCATCCAGTGGGTCCCCGCTGTCAGGTACAGGAATAATTATTTTGCGCGTAATAAGGAGGCACTTCCTTACGGCTGCCGTGGACTCAGCTGTCAGCCTCTCCACGTACAGTACTCTTCCGATGGAAGTCGGTCGTTGACCACATTGACCACGCCGCGCCGAGAGTGCCAAGGCGGTGGACGACGCCGAGGCCTAGGAAGGGGATGACGCGAAGCCGGGGAAGACACGGCAGTGGATGCCCACGCGTAGAGGACTATGAGGGTTCACTGGTTCGCTGCGGCGTGAGGCTGCCGTCGCCACAGAATAACAGGGGGTGTGGGTGAGTAGAGGGATGGCCTGGCCAGTAGTGGGAGTAGTAGGGGCAGTGAGGCCTCCGCCGCATTGCAGCCGGTCACGGGAGGCAGGAGCACGAGGCACGACCGGCGCTGGTTTGGGCGGCTGGAGCAAGAAGACCAGAGGTTGAAGAAGCACTACGGCCGTTGGATGGACATCGTACGGTCACTGGAGCTAGAATCGTGCATATTGACTAAGTTGACAAAGCCCTCCGTCTCCGTCAACTTAGTAGGCCCTCAAGTCAGCCTCCCACTATACTGGGTCCTAGCTAGCAGGGGGAGTATTCATTTTTTTGTGCGTAATAAGGAGGCACTTCCTTGCGTGCGAAGATATAGCTGGTGGGTCCGAGCTGTCAGCAGCGGTAACTTTTTTCATGAAATACAGACGCCCTTTCGCTGGGTCCCTGATGTCAGGTGGAGGAATCATTATTTTGCGCGTAATAAGGAGGCAGTTCCTTGCGTGCGGCCATGGACCCAGCTGTCAGCCTCTCCACGTACAGTCCACTTCAGATGCATGTCGGTCGTTGACCATGTTGACCAGGCCACGCCGAGAGCACCAGGGCGGTGGACGACGACGAGGCCTAGGAAGGGAACGACACGGAGCCAGGGAAGACTTGGCAGTTGTTTCCCACGCGAAGGGGAGTACGACTGTACGAGGGTTTACTGGTTCGTCTGCCGTCGCCGGAGAATAACAGCAGGTGTGGGTGAGTAGAGGGATGGCTAGGCCAGCGATGGGAGTACGGTGGGGCGGTGAGGCCTGCGCAGCAGCACAGCCGGATGCGGGGAGGAGGGAGCAGGCAGTCCCGCCGGCGCTTGTTTGAGCGGCTGGAGCAGGAAGAGCAGAGATTGAAGAAGCACGACGGCCGTTGGATGGAAATCCAACAGTCACTGCTTGTGCGTCAACCTTTTTTCTTAGGAAAGCCTCAAATCTGTGGAAAATAGCATACAGCCCATCTACCATTATTTCTAATAATTTACAACTCATTTCCTAATTCTTAAGGTTTTTTTGGAGCCCATATTCTTTTTGTTAGCATTACAGCCCATATTGTGGCCATGGTTAAAAAATTATACGAAATTTTGCATATTTCGGTGCGGTCTGAACTGTTTTTAATCCCGAAATTTCGAGTCACATTCAAACTGATTTTGAAAATAAATGTATATCAATATAAAATCCAACAAATTGTCCATGCATAAAAATCAATGCAATTTAAAATCTCCAAATGAAAAAAAGAAATTTGAAACTAATTGTCGGTTTGATGTGTTTTAAAAATGTACAACCCATTTCTCATTACTGATAGGCCATTTTCTCGGCCAGCCGAATGAAGCTCTCCTCGTCTTGAAAGCTTTGTAGCCCAACAGGCCTGACAAAGCGACTTACTTGGAAAATCACAAAAAAACTGGGCTGTGGCCGTAGACCCAGCTGTCAGCCTCTCCATGTACATTACTCTTCTGATGGAAGTCGGTTGTTGACCATATTGACCACGCCGCACCGAGAGCACCAAGGCAGTGGACGACGGCGAGGCCTAGGAAAGGGACGACGCGGATCCGGGGAAGACGCGGCAGTGGATGCCCACGCGGAGAGGAGTACGAGGGTTCATTGGTTTGGCTGCGGTGTGAGGCTGCCGTCGCCACAGAATAACAGGGGGTGTGGGTGAGTGGAGGGATGGCCTGGCCAGCGGTGGGAGTAGTATGGGGGCGGTGAGGCCTCCGCGGCAACACAGCCGGCCACGGAAGGCAGGAGCAGGCGGCATGACCGGCGCTGCTTTTGGCGGCTGGAGCAAGAAGACCAGAGGTTGAAGAAGCACTATGGCCGTTGGATGGACATCGTATGGTCACTGGAGCTAGAATCATTCATATTGACTAAGTTAACAAAGCCCTCTGTCCCCGTCAACTTAGTAGGCCCACTGACTATGGTGGGTCCCAGCTAGCAGGGGGTATTCATTTTTTGTTCGTCATAAGGACACACTTCCTTGCGTGCGAAGATATAGCTGGTGGGTCCCACCTGTCAGCGAGGGGAACGTTTTTTTTCATGAAATACAGAAGCCCTTCCCGTGGGTCCTAGCTGTCAGGTGGAGGAATCATTATTTTGCGCGTAATAAGGAGGCATTTCCTTGCGTGCGGCCGTGGACCCAGCTGTCGGCCTCTCCATGTACAGTCCACTTCCGATGGATGTCGTTCATTGACCACGTTGACCAGGCTGCGCCAAGAGCACCAGGGCGGTGGACGACGGCTAGGCCTAGGAAGGGAACGACATGGAGCCAGGGAAGACTCGGCAGTTATTTCCCACGCAGAGGAGTACGAGGGTTTACTGGTTCATCTGCCGTCCCCATAGAATAACAACAGGTGTGGGTGAGTAGAGGGATGGCTAGGGCAGCGATGGGGGTACGGTGGGGCGGTGAGGCCTGCGCGGCAGCATAGCCGGCCGCGGGAGGATGGAGCAGGCAGTCCCGCCGGCGCTTGTTTGACCGGCTGGAGCAGGAAAAGCAGAGATTGAAGAAGCACGACAGCCGTTGGATGGACATCCAACAGTCCTTGCTCTCGTGTGCATTATTGCTAATAATGTACAACCCATTTGCTAATTCTTAAGAATTTTTTTGGAGCCCATCTTCTTTTTGTTAGCATCACACCCCATATTGTGGCCACGGTTAAAAAGTATACGAATTTTTTCATATTTCGGTGTGGTCAACTATTTTTAATCCCGAAATATCGATTCACATTCAAACTATTTTGAAAAATAATTTATATAAATAAACAATCCAAATAATTGTCCACGCATAAAAATCAATGGAATTTAAAATCTTGTAATGAAAAAAAATTGAAACTAATTCCCGGTTTGATGTGTTTTAAGAATGTACAACCCATTTCTGGGCAAACCGAATGAAACTCTCCTCGTCTTGAAAGATTTGTAGCCTAGCAGGGCTGATAAAGCAAGTAGGCCTCGTTTGGGTATTTCTTTTATAAAATAGAACTGGGCTAGCCGTTTTCAGCAAGAAAAAAAATACAACTGGGCTCATGATGTGGTAAACATAAATAAAACCCTGGCTAGACGGGCCACAGCCCGCGCACAGCCCCGTTGTTACCCTGATCCGTCGCTAAAACTAGTATAAATAACAACTGCTTGTTCCTCAAAAAAAACTGCGCGACCTGCTGGGTCCCTGGTGTCAGCCGCTCATAGTGTAATTCTCTCGTTTATTGACTACGTTGACAATGGCGTGAGCCCCAGATGTCCAACCATTAGGAGGAACCATATTTTGGGGCTTGTTATATAGAGGCACTTGCTTGCGTATTGCCATTATGCTGGTGGGTCCCTACTGTCATCCTCTCCACGTACAGTCATCTCCTTGTTCCTCTCGGTTGTTGAAGATGTTGACAACACAAGAGGGCGGCACACCGCGCACGGCGAGCGAACCAAGGCCACAAGGCAGAGGACGACGGCGAGGCCTCGAACGGAACGAACAGGAGCCGTGGAAGATGCGCCGGTCCAGTCGCAGGCGGAGGGGTGTATGAGGGTTGACTGGTTCGGGTGCGCGTGCGTGTTGGGTCTGACGTCGCCGGAGAATAACAGGACGTGTGGGGGAATAGATGGAGGGACTGACCAACGTTGGAGGGTACGTACGGTAGGGTGGCGGAGGCGCAGCTAGCCATGGGAGGCGGTAGCAGGCGGAGCCGACGGGGTGGTTTGGTTTGGGTGGCTGGAGGAAGAAGAAGACAAGAGATAGAAGATACACGGCAGATGTTGGATGTCAATCCAACGGCTGGTAGGCAGAATCGTTTGTTGACTGGCTAGTAAGTCGACACCACCTTGGATAGGCTATTTCCTCGCGGGTCCCAAATGTCAGAATCCAAATCTGTCACGGTCATGCAGCCTTTCCTATGAAAATTTACAGCCCATTTGATGTGCTAGTTCAAAATAAGTTTGTGGGTGCTGGTGGGGGCTAATCACTTGGCTTCTGTAATGCACAGTGAGCTCAAGCAGCCGGCGAGAGTGATGTTATTTCCCTTGGTTGGGATTTGTTAGTTGTTACAATATTTCACTCTAAATTAAACGATTGGCAAGCCATTTCCCTTGCTTCAAAGAAAATATGACAGTCACAGCCGAGTTGGAAAGGGCAAGAACATCTAACTCCAGCTTATAAACCGTACAAAAGCACGAGGGTTAATTGTTCATCAGGTTTACAAAAAAACCCAGGTTGAAAAGGGCAACAACATCTAACTCCAGCACTGTTTTCGGCACTCACAATCAAATGGATCGGTCAGGTCCATAGAATGAACATCCTGGGTCGTAAAATTTACTGGATTATGACCACAATATGTCGTAAATAGAAGCCCGACACGTTCAGAAGCTCTTTTGCCCACCTGAAACTCCTTTTTTTGCTCTTCCACATACCCATCCGTCAAAACCATGCTGCTGATAAACTTAAGCCTGTGGACAATAGTAACCTCGCATTCAGCAGGAAGAATGTGACAAATCTAGTGTTTGCCCGGTTGGCTACATATCGTTCTAACGTTATTGTCTTCAATCGAATCTCATGAGAAGTGAGAAAATCCCGATGCTTATGAATCCACTGATTGTTTATAACTTTCTTACCCCGTCCTGTTGCCTAAATAGACATGAAGATTGAAAACAGTTAAGGTCTAAAAAAAGAGTGTCGAAAGAGCAACAGCTGAACGGTTATTCTAGTACACTATATGTGGGCTTCCAATGTGCGTGAAATTATCACCTTTATATACAACTTCTCCGGACATGGAAAGCATTGCAGCAAGCCAATAATCTTGTTTAGATCAAAACTGTTCATTTGGATATATAATGACAGAATCATTGGAAAGCATTGCAGCAAGCCAATAATCTTGTTTAGATCAAAATTATCACCTTTATATACAACTTCTCCAGACATGGAAAGCACAATTGATAGGCCATCCATGGAGAAACTCTTCATTGAGCATAGAACATAATATTAGTACAAAATGTGTACTCCAAGATGACATATAAATTATGCACAGAAATTTAAAATGCAGCTTATGGTTACAAGTGTAGATGATAATGTAAAGTACATGAAGAACTATGGAGCCAAACACGATATTGGAATGAGCACAGAGATCATGTATTACACCCAAGGTCTCCAGTTTAGGCGCAGAGAGGACGGTTATTTGCAACGGTGAATAACTAGAATCAAGGATCAACCTTTGAAGTGAAGGGGCATCTTGGATGATGAGCTGCCTTCCGTCAAAACAAATTCCAATTCTTACAAGGTTAGGCGACTTTATTTGGAGACAACCGATTCTAACTATGAAAACAAGCACCAAGCACTCCAGGGCAGGGAAACTCGAGTGGATGATGCTGATAAATGAGGCCTCTGATATACGAACCCGCACAAGTGAAAGTTTCTTGAGAAATGGGAGTCAAAGGTTTAGTACCAGATTGTCTGGTAGGTCGCACAGCACAAAGGTGGCGGTGTGGAGAGAGGAGGAAAACCGCGAGATGGACATCGGTGCTGAGGGCACAGGTAGATGGCGTTCGGTATCTGGTAGGTGATTTCTAGGGGAATAGTAGAACTCAAGCAGCTGTAGTTTTGTTAATTCAGGGGATTTCAGCGAGGCGTCCACCGTGCAGGGCATGGTATGCTTGCTCAGGTAGCATGACGGGATGCAGAGGCTTTGAACGGAGCCCTAGTGGGAGGAGATGATGGCTCTGAGGATTTCAAAATCATTGAAGAGTGATAGCTGACAACAGTCGAGATTAAGGGGCACGATGCGCCATAGAGGGCGCCACCGAATTGAGAGGACTTGGGTGCGGCAGCAATCCTTGGTGCGGAGAAGTGAGATGATCTCCCCAAGGACGGCGTCCGGGAGATCGGTGATGCGGTCCACCCGAGATTCTACGGGTTGTTGGGATCCGGTGGGGGCAGGGTCGCCGCTTCTCCCCGCACTGCCGGGTGCGGGATCTACAACAGGCGTCGCCGCTGGCGGGAGCCTCATCTTTTTGGTGCTGGGGTCAGCCGACTCCATTTTCCTCGAGGGCGTCGCGTCGCGCTCACGGATTTTAGCAGAGTAACGAATGACGAGCCTAGTTGTAGTGCAAGTGAAGAAGAAGGGGAGCTGGGATTTTTCTGTAGTAGTGAGGACGAAGGGGAGCTGGGGTTTTCTGTAGGAGTGAGGTGAGGAATTTGGGGGTACGAGTGGAGCGAGCTGACGTGAGGTGGGTGGGAGTGAGGAGGAAGAAGAACACCCAGGTTTTTTTGGGGGGCGGTGTGCTGGGTGTGGGTAGCGCCTCTCAGTCAGTAAATATCTGGACTTTTGAATTGATTTTACTATTTACTAGGGTGGATGGGCTGTTTTGTCTTGGGCCCAGAGAAACAATTACTACTAGTACAATGGAAACACTCTACAGCTACCCAGAAAAACAATTACTACTAGTACAGTGGATACAATACCGCTTCTGGATCCTCCTAGGTCATCGAAACATCTCCCCCTACTGAATGTCGTTATACTTTTGTTCACCGACATGCGGGCCATGCACCGTGTGGGCCCAAATTCCATCCACCAAATTAGAAGGCAGTATGCAGGCGGAGAGTCACCCCGGTTGTAGAGCGGCAATAACGAGCCGTCGTATCACAAAACCCCACCTCCCCGCAGTCTAAGTTTGACGGACGAAGCAACCATCATTTCACTATTCACTGAATCCCCTTCTCCCTCACCGTCTTCAAGAAAGGCAACACTCGCATCTGCCACTGTTCTTCTCTCCCAACGAATGGAAGGTAAGCGGATCCGTGATGTTGGTATATTTTCGCTCAGAGAAAAAAAAAGAACTTTTGCAAAGCAGTAATCGATCCTCACTCTCTTTTTTGTTTCATTGTCATTGCGATTGTGTTTTCCTTTCAGTGGTCTCCTAGTATTCGTCAGTTTCATGATGGATCAAGGAGAACCAGGCAAAGATCTGCCGATATTGGAGCAGACGCGGGAGGCTGATCCCCACGAGACAGAGAGCTCCAAGAAGATGTAGGCAGCCACCGAGCCGACCCCAGATACGCTCACGGCCACTACTAAGATGGTCAACGCCCCGTTTGAGGTTACAGTCCCCGTGGCACTG